>NC_092266.1:20385756-20435756 GCF_036320965.1 Panulirus ornatus | reverse complement strand
TTTCACCCTCACGGTGGCAATAACTCGTCTGAAGTCTCCACTTCTTGTTGTCCTTCTCAACACAGCTCAAGGTGGAGAGCATTGAGCAACAACCGTATTCCTTCCTTTCTTTCTCTGGTTCCGAGTGAGGTCGTGGACGTGGTCGGGGGGCCCGCGTCGTGCATGGATCAGGCATACGTAACAACAGCAAACTTCCCCTTTTTATCCTAGGCACTGTCAGGTCTGTGTGTATATATAAACACGTCTCTCATCACCGACCCACATAATTCAATCCTAAACGCCTTTAATGAGAGACCCAAGGGGTTGCCCGACCTCCTTCCCTCCTTCAGCGTCTATCTTTGACCCTAGTTTTATCGAAGACATGGCTTGAGTCACAGCTTTCCATTCATTCCTGATAACTGGGCCGTCGAGAGAATACAAGTTAAATGAATAAATGACACAGAATAAGAAATAATGATAAGCATCAGAATTAGGTCTGTTGCAATTCTACTTTCTCTCCGTCACCGATCCATTCTGGCGACCACAGAACTTGAACGGTCGTATTCAAGATGGAGGGGGGTCTGACTAGGGCGATGGTTCAGGCGGGAAGTATTGTCATCTTTCGCTTCACGATCCATATCTGACATCTGACACACTGTCTTATCACACGCAGCCAGGAGGACTGCTTTGAGCGCTTAATGTCACTGATGATGATTCGATCAATCCCCCCAAGGTGTCTCTCTCTTCCTGCACTGCTTATAATGACTCACTGAATCTCTCTCGTCAGCATACACGATTCTGCAAGTGTTTAAAACTGAAATCTATCTCTCTCGTCTCTGGGCACTGCAACATTCTGCCCAACACTTAGAATCCATGAGCGGTCTTCCTCTGGAGAGAGTTGATATCCTGATTTCTGATGAGGATAATGAGGGAGGGAGGGGTGGTAGGGGCACAAAGGCAATAAGGAAGGATGAGGGAGAGAAGGAGGGTGATGAGGACGAGTGGAGAAGAGCAGGAGGGTGATGAGGATGGGAGGGAAAAGATGATGAGGAGGGGGTGGAGAATGGGGAAGGATGAAGAAAAAGGTAAAGGTGAGGAGATAAAGATGAGAGGGAGTATGGCAGAGGACGAGTATGAAAAGGATGGCAGGAGAAAATGGGAGGAGGAGGAGGAGGATGGTAGGTACACGGGGAAGGAGGATGAGGAAGGTGGTGGAGAGCAGAGAAGGAGAGTGAGGGGGTGGTCAAGGGAGGAGAAGGAGGAGGAGTAAGAGAAGGAGGAGGAGGAGGAGGAGGAGGAGGAGGAGGAGGAGGAGAAGAGGAGGAGAAGGACAGCAGGAAGAGTGGGTAATGAGGAAGATAGGGAGAGGATGATACTGAACCCCGGGGATGATGATGATGATGATGAGGGAGGTATGGGGAGAGAGGGGGAGTGAGTGATAACTATGGGTGGGGGCTGGGTTATAGTAGGGCTAGGCGGGGGTGGGTGGGAGATGGTATTGGTGTCGAGTCGTGAGATGCTGGTTACTGATACTACACTGACCTGGCTATTAGTTAGTGCTGGGTGAGTGATTGCTGCCTGGCTGGGACTGTGGGAAGGTACGACACACACACACACACACACACACACACACACACACACACACACACACACAGGGAGTAACCTACCTTCCTTCCCCTCCTACTTTCCTACACGTACAGTCTCGGTCAAAAGTCCGGAGACACGCTAGATCGAAGCTGTGTCGAGCCCTTTGTCTCGAGAGGCACAGACAGAGAAGACGGTGCGTCTTCGATCAGGAGTCGAAGCAGGGATCGGGACTTGAGGCGTTCCAAGACTTTAGTGGGCGACTGTAACTACGACGAACGAAATTCTGCCGCGTGACAGTGCTAGGGCATAGTACGAGACACAGACAGACAGACAGAGGGAGGGGGAAAGAAGTAGCACAAAAGACCAAATTATTTATGTGTTTGTCTGGCGAAGGCCATATATATATATATATATATATATATATATATATATATATATATATATATATATATATATACACCTCTGGGCAGGTGTGGAGGTGAGATTCCATAGATTCCTCCCTGCAAACACCTATCCCTCTCATGCCCTCACCCTCCACCAGACCTACAGCCTTATTCATCCTCCCTTGCTTCCCATGAAAACTCTTCCTCATAACTGCTTTTCATCATCCATAACTTGGTCTCCTCATATTTTCTAACATCCCTTGTCTCTATTTCATATCTCCCTCATTAATTTCCACTCCTCGCTATCCTCAACTAACCACGTCATCTTTTAAACGAATCCATCTGTATCGCCTACACTTACTCTGACAGCACACCCATACACTTTCACAAGGGCAAGCTAAAGTATTCGTCACAAGACAGTCGGCTACACCTGCAGTTCACATACTCTCAAATCCTTAGCCTAGCCGAGAGCCCTCTCTCTGACTCCTTCCCATCTACTGTTTCAAACTTCAAGTCTCCCTCTTCCAAAACACCACCACCACCACCACCACCACCAACACCCACCACACTGCTTCGTTGGCATTGTATTTCAACTCTCACTTCCCACGCACTCTTAGCGATTCCCGTATGTCACGAAACTTCTGGGACGTCATCCATATACGTATCATCATCCAAACACATCCGCCACTCACTGCATCCACCTCGTCCTTCTGCACCTTTGGCCACCTGACGTTTTACCCTTGATGGACCTACGACACTTTCGATCATGTCAGCATGAGTCGTCATCTATTTACACGGAATACTGTCAAAGTCAGCAGAATCGCTCCACCATACAGAAGTATCGAAGCCAACGATGTCTTTGTCGACTGAAGGGTGCGTCCGGGACTCCCTGATGGTGGGAGAAGTCCGGTGCTTCCACTGCCTGGAGTCTGACATGAACTCTGGATTCCCAGTGATGGATCCAGGCCTCAACCCCTGCAACCAGACGGGAACGGAAGCCTCGTAGACTGGCTTGATCCATGTACCCTCTACTGACGGCCTCTCTCACACGTACCAGCCACCAGATCCTTAGCGTACCGCTTCCCATCCCTCAACATTATCCCCCGACATCGTTACTCCAGCTTCCGTACCTTGCTCTTATCTTCCTTCTTGCCATTATCATCTCTACACAGCCACCCTCCTCTGATTCCCCCCCCTCACCTAGACTAACTAGTCTTCGCTCCCTCTTGACTCGGGGCTCATACCCTGCTGTATATAATTCACTAACTCTCTAAAGACACTTTCGCCTTCATGTTCCGAGCTACATCTTGATAACAATCTACGTCTTCTATCATCTCCCCTGACAAGCTAATTCCCTCCAAGCCTTTTAATAATGCTCCAATGCAATCCTTCGTTTTCATTAAATCACAAACCTAAGATAATGGGTTTAAATTCCAGCGTTACCTAACGTGCCCAGTTCGGCTGGTCTGCCCGCCGGGGCTGCTCTCCGGGCAACAGGTGTTGCGAGTAAACAGTGACAGGTGGTGAGTGGCGGCGTTGCGGCCTCACCCGAGGCGGTAACAGGTGACTGCCGACAGGTGGGGACGCCGCGCTAGGTGCCCGCCCTGTAACACCCGCTTCCCCTCCAAATCAGCTGGGGAGCTTCACAAGCGCGTCCCCTTTTCTGCACGGGGTTATAGTACCCACAACAGGGAGGGGAGGAGGTTAGGAAGGCAGGGTACAAGGTGGCTAGGTAGGGGTGATGATGGTGGTGGTGGGACACGGTGAGAGGTGAGGTGTGAGGTGTGGGAAAGATGGGTGAGGTGGGACACGGGAAAAAAAGAGAGTTGGAGAGGCAGAGGAAACAAGAGGAGGGGATTACAAAGATGACAGGAGACTGGCGGACGGTATAGTGATGTGTTAGTCACTGTAAGGTGGTGATGTGGTGGGTGGTGAATAGCAGTGGTGGTGAAGAGGTTGGAGTACTACTGGTGAGAGGACAGAGCTGTGGTGGCAGTGGTGACAGCGTGGTTGTTACAGTGGGAAAACTGCGTTTGGTGACGAGAGAGTGGGACTGTGGTGGCGAGGGAGGAGGAGCTGTGTTGCTGGTCAGCGGGTGAAAGAGTTGTGCTGGCGATGAATGGGTGGTGGCGGAGTAGTGTTGATGGAGATGGGGAAGTGTGTTGCTGGTGTGTGAGGTGAAGCAGTACGGTGGAGAGTTACGTTGCCGATAAGAAGATGGAGCAGCGTTGGTGATAAGAGGAGAGAGACGTGGCGTTGGTGATGGTGTGTGTGTTGGGAGGGAGGGAGGGAGGAGAATGTCCTAGGAATAAAAGAACAGGCTAATGGCGGATTAATTTTGATTTTTGCTGCAAGAACAGCTATTGTGCTGTGCAATCCAGGCCATCCTGTGGGCGGGGAGCCTGACAGAACGTATCCAATTAGAACCAACTTTAATAATGGGGCATTTTAACGCTAGACAATAATTGATTGGTACTTCCAACCGTACCACTCTTAACGGGCAGCAGCTGTTAACACCAGTGACTACATGGCCAGGGTGGTGCGATCCTTGATCTAGTATGTGTAGGGTTCGACATCTCGCCTACTGCTAGTGGTGGAGACAAGCTGCGCTGGTGTGTGTGTGTGTGTTATGTGTGTGTGTGGTGGAGAGGGGGTGGTAGCCAGGACTGTACTGACGGTGTGAGTGGAGTGTCGGTACTGGCGGCTGCCTGGGGGTTGAGGTGGTGAGCAGCTGGGTCCGTTGGGTGGAACAATGGTGGTGATGATGATGGCAGATGTTTACGCCCACTGAGGGAAGAGCATCACACAAGTGGAAGGGTAGCGTTGGTGTGGATGGTGTCAGTGGTGAGTGACAGCGGCCAGTGGTGGTAGTGTGTGTGTGTGTGTGTGTGTGTGTGTGTGTGTGTGTGTGTAAGAGTGAACTCTTGCCCCCGTCCGTGGTGGTGATGGCAGACTGTCCTCACAACGATAATCACTTTGTAGATGATTACAGCAAGAGAAAAAGGTACAACCTCACCCCTAAGCACTGTGTGTGTGTGTGTGTGTGTGTGTATGTAATTACCTATATGACTTGTACAGGAAGGGAGTTCTACACTCGTGGGGCTTCGTGTCTGTGTGTGTGATTACGGGGAGAGAGTTTTACGCTCGTGTTGGCCCGTCTCTTAACTTTGTGAATATGTTCTATGTCTTTACTCCTTCGTATGTATGCACACACACACACACACACACACACACACACACACACACACACCACCTTAGGCCAGGTACTCATTTATCGACTAACCCCGAGGAGAGGCTGAACACCTGGGTTAGGTGTAGGCCAAGTGACGCGCCGTGGATTCGAACCCATGCGGATCCGACTCCGGGCAGGCCCGTACTGACTCATGATCAGTGTGTGTGTGTGTGTGTGTGTGTGTGTGTGTGTGTGTGTGTGTGTACGGACGGACTGTGGACTACACGGACGAATGACCGGACTACGGACACCATGGACGGCCGGACACAATGGATAGACAAGACAGGTGCTGGTAAAGACGCCGAGGAAGGGGCAGCTCGTGCTGTCGTGGGGGGTGTGGGGAAGAAGGCTCGAGAGACGGTGGTAGTGAAGTTCCTGAGGTGGGATAGGCTCCAGAGAGAGAGAGAGAGAGAGAGAGAGAGAGAGAGAGAGAGAGAGAGAGAGAGAGAGTACTGGGGGTGAGAGGTGTATCTGGGAGTCGATGGTGAGGTTCTTTGGGCAGCCAAAGCTCGGGAACTGGTGATGGTGCTGAACCCGGGGGGAAGCTGGTGAGGTTACTGGGATAGGTAAGAGCTCAGGTACTGGTGAAATGACTGGGGATCGGGCGAGCTTTGGGAGCTGGTGAAGGTACTAGGAAAATGGGGGTTGGGTAGGTCGAGAACTGGTGAAGGTACCGGGGCAGGATTAGAGTAGGACCTGCTACTGAAGGCGAGTAATGAACCGCTGCTGCTGTCGGTGAGGAGGAGGAGTAGGAGGAGGAGGAGGAGGTGACGACGTGTTGATGGCTGAGGGGCACAGGAATGTGATGATGATCATTGTCGTCATCATGAGGGGGATGGGGGGAGAGTGGGGGGAGGAGGAGGAGGAGGAGGAGGAGGGTAAGAATGGGAGGGGAGAGGGGAACTCAGGACGAGTGCACCGTGGTATAAGAGGAAGACAAGAAGGTACTGCGGTATGTGTGGGAGAACGGATGTAGTGGGAGACAGGCGGGGGTTGGAGGGAAGGTTAGGTTCTGTGACATAAAAAGAGCGGGGTAGAGGGCTCTAAGGGAGGGGTGAAGGACAGGCAATGGGCCAGGGTAAGAGAGGCGTGTAATATCCTTCATTACATACGTCTTGGGGAGCCTTGGGGAGGCCGGGAGGAAGCTGACCCTCGTTAATCTCGATGCAATAAAAACACGTTGATGTTGGAGGCGGCGGATGTAGTGTGAACCCGTAACTACCGCCACGGGAACTGGTTTGCCCGCCACTGCCACTCCACCCAAACCATACACTTAACTTGTTCAAATAAAGACTTAATGGAACAGGAACAGCTCTCTTTAACCCTACACTTCTGTGATGATCACCGCACGCAGTTCCGAACGGTTCGAACTGCCTACTGAAGCGCTGGCGTGAATGGGTGGCAGAATAATCGGGATTAATGTATATTATTCTATGGTATCTCTTCTTGTAAGACTGGTTCATCAGGTATGATCACATCCATAATGCAGCCTAGTTAAGTGGCCATTTCCAACCCTGAGAACCTTGGGGGTGTTCCCAGGGTCTTGTACCTCTTTCTCTCAAGCTCCTCCTCAAACTGCAGCTGTTCCATCCTCACGGAGGCGTCTAGCTGAGAACATGTAAGGGACATTCTTTGTCGTTACTTATTTCCTTTCTGCAGATACTTGCGGCCGCAGCTGAAACGCGACCAATCCATCCACCCCGCTGGACAACAGCAGACTCACCAGTGTACCTCGGGGCAGCAGAATACGTACGAGGAAGGCGAAGAGGACTCTGCACGGGTCGTCTTGCTTTGGATGGGAATGGAAGGGCAAAGTTGCTGTGTCCGTGTCTCTTTCTCTCTCTCTCAGCTGGACGTCGCTTTCAGATGATGACCAACTCTGTACCGAGACGAGATCTTCTTTTGTTTTTCCCCACAGGTAAACATAAACTTTTCTACAGAGTTTCACCTGTATATATATACATACAGCTCTCTGTACCGCTCCTCTCCGGGTACCACCGGGCGACACTGCCTGACCTTTAACAGGCAACTCAAGAGTAATGTGCTTCGGTCTTTAACCTTTTCAATCTCCTGCACTTGGCCGCTAACAGCGGCAACAATTACGGTCATAATCATTCCTACATTATCATTAACGTATTCTCTAAATTTCCTAATTGTTCATTCATTACGGTGGGGTCATTAGCAAGTGGTGAGCAGGGGTGGTGCCCGTCACCTCGGATGCGTCAGGGGCCGTATCCGTCACCTTAGCTGTGGCAAGGGGCGTGGGGTGCCTTTTACCTCAGCTGTGGCAAGGGGCTGGGGGGGTGCCTTTTACCTCAGCTGTGGCAAGGGGCTGGGGGGGTGCCTTTTACCTTAGCTGTGGCAAGGGGCTGGGGGTGCCTTTTACCTCAGCTGTGGCAAGGGGCTGGGGGGGTGCCTTTTACCTCAGCTGTGGCAAGGGGCTGGGGGGGGGGGTGCCTTTTACCTCAGCTGTGGCAAGGGGTAAGGGGTGGCATGCGTCATCCGGCATCTTAGGGGTGGTAGTCACCTCAACTGAACTGTGGTGTGTGTCACCTCAGCTGTGGCAGGACAAAACCCGAGGACGACAGGTGACGTGACGGGCCACACCCACGGTGACAGCTGGTGTGACGGGCCACACCCACAGTCGCAGCTGGTGTGACGGGCCACGCCCACCAGTAACAGATGGTGACGGGTCACACCCACCGGCAACAGATGGTGACAGGCCACACCGACGAGTGACGGGCTGGTGTGATCAGTTACACCGACGGGTGACAGAGGGCTGGTGTGCCGGGCCACAGTTGCCAGCGGCAGGGGGATGACGGAGGATAACAATATACCTTGATGATGCATGATAAGATTATCCGCTCGAGGATGACAGAAGTGTCCTGAAATCCTGACCTTATTTGTGGCATAAAGGACAGTAAAGCAGAAGGTAAACCATCCCCGCCTTCCCACCACGCCCGCCGGTACGCCATCCAGCAGGAGCAACGAAACAAGCAGAGAGGGACCGCCGTGTAGAGTGGGGAGAATGTACTGCCGTGGAAAGTCTATGGGAAAGAGTGAAAGGGAAAAGTTTTCCTGCTCTGCAGCGAGTCTCTACGGGGAAAAGACTCAAGAATGAAGTGGCACAGTGGCATTATTTTCTTCAAACAATACATCTGCAGTGCTTGTGGAGGAACTGAGGGGTTCCCACCCAGGGCGAGGGAGGAGGAAGTGGAGGAGGAGGAGGTTAATGGTGGACGTAGATCACAAGGAGGAGCTACAGGAAGAGAGGGAACGAAGGTGTACTAAAAGAGGAGATTGTGGGAGGAGGATGAGGGAGACGTAAAGAATAAACCACATGACAGGACCTTGGAGAAGTTGGAAGAGGCAGAGGTGTTCATTTATTTTCTAGTGGTGCTGGGTGTGGAGGTGGAGGAGGAGATTGCAGTGCTGGAAGTGGAGGAGGAGGATATGACGGTGCTGGCGGTGGAGACAAGAGGAGGTGGAGGCGGTGCTGCTAACAATGGAGATGGAGGAGGAGGAAGTGGTAGTGATAGAGGCGGAGGAGGAAGTGGTGCTGGCAGTGGAAGCGGTAATGTTGACAGTGGATAGGATGGAGGTGGTGGTGGTGGTGGTGCTGTCAGCAGAGGCGATGGTGGTGGTACTGGTAGTGGAGGAGGAGGAAGATTAAGGAGGAGGTAGTGTTGACAGTTGAGGAAGAAGAAGAGGAGGAGGTGGTGGTGGTGGTGGAAGTGGCAGTGGAGCAGGAGGGTTGAGAGACCAGGTAGAGACGAGGTAGGAATCCTGATAAGGCAGGAGGAGAGGAGGAGGAGGAGGAGGAGGAGGGTTTGCAAATTATGCCTGGGAGTGCTTCATTACGCCAGCACCGGAAGATCGGCAGACCAGCAGCTCCTGAAGGTTACAGGAAGGAGACGCCCTGACCAAGATCACAATAACAGCACCAGCAGGAGGAGGAGGAGGAGGAGGTGGTTGTTGGGGAAGGGGGAGGGAGGCAGAGGCAGCCTGGGGTGGCACGGAGGAGGGGAGGGAGGGGAAGGGAAGGTCTGCCAAGGAGGAGGGGAGTTCAGGGAACGTAAGAAAGTGTAAGAATGAGACGATGCAGAGGAAGGAGGGGGAGAAAATAACTGATAATGACAGGTAGAATGAAATTAGCTGCTGGGACGAAGAAACGAAAGGACGAAAAGTAAGTAGGTTAATGGGAAGAACACTGTGGGACGAACGGGGGGGAAGGAAGAAGCCGAGAAGGAAACGGAAAACGGTAAGAAATGAGGGAACAATTACGAACGCTCGGGGAAAATTATATTGGGAATTCACCAGTCAGAAAGAAGGGAAACATTACACTGAAGGAAGGAAGGAAGGGAGAGAGAGAGAGAGAGAGAGAGAGAGAGAGAGAGAGAGAGAGAGAGAGAGAGAGAGAGAGAGAGAGAGAGGATTATCATAACTTAGGGATGTACGGAACTTACCAGGTCAGAGAAGAACACTTCAAAACAGGAACAGAAAAAGACAAGGGAGACAGAATTGAGAGAAAGACAAAAATTATGAATAACTGGAGGGAAGAAAAAGAGGAAAACTAGGAGGAAGAAGAGGAGGAGTAGGAGGAGGAGGAGGAAGAATAAGAGGAGGAGGAAGAGGAGGAGGAGGAGGAGGAGCTGTTACTCCTGGGGAACCAAACAGGAGCACGTTTTTCATCCTAGTGTGGTAATTTATGATTGGTTTGCCTGCGGGGGTGGAAGTGCGATTACCAGTAATAAGAGGCCATCACAGGCGTCACGTGAGGCGCTAAGATTTCACTGGGGTTCGTCGAGTTTCGCTGGGTTTCAGGCCCCCGGCCAGGAGACACGGCTTGGTCTCGAGATGCGTCTGATCTCTTATCCGGCATGAATTCACTTACGATACCGGAGTACAGCCGAGGCTGGTGGCTGAAGGGGAAGGGAGAGGCACACACACACACGTTTGTGCCTTCGTCACCCGTGGAACAATACGAATTTCAAGTACCAGAAAAATATTTCGTAAATTTCTTTTTCTCCTTTTTTTTTTCCGATGTCACGTCGTCAAAATGTTGCCCAGAGCAGCGTTGGGGTTTTTCATGTTTCCAAGCGTCTTCATCTACGACGACGCGACGCTTCAGGAGGTAGTCAGTCTTGAATAACTTCGAGTACTATAACTCACGGAGGGTTAGGTTCTCCATTCACTTTCATGGCGTCCCCCCCAAGCCGTGGGCGGACGGGCGGGGGCGGGACGGGCGGGGGCGCCTTAGAGTGCCGGCAGGGTTGTTACCTGCGACAGGGGTGGGTGTGTGTGTGTGTGTGTGGCAGGGGCTGACGGCAGCAGCAGGAGGAGCAGGAGGAGGAGCAGCAGCGTCGCGCGCTGAGCCAAGGTATCGGACGCAGGTGGAGGTAGCGCCCGGGGCTGCCTCTGACCCAGGGGCGACGCCAGGGTCAAGCCGCCAGTAGTCAAGGCTCATTCTACCACAGCACACGAACCTACGTAACACTTTACTGGCCCCGTCCTTACCTTACAAATGCCCCGGGATTTGATTCATTTTTTTTCTAATCATTCATCCCAGCACTGGTAAACACGCGGGAGGTTGGGTCATCATTACGACGAACAAGTGCGATCGCTATCGTATAAAGGGGATTCAAATCATGTACCCCAGCGGCCGTAGGAGGAGGAGGAGGAGGAGGAGGAGTACTACTACACCTGGAGGTCTTGCCTGGCAGGAGGAACACGGGGGGAGTTCGAATACACCCTGAAGAGATTCATTCATGGTCGACGTCGGTTTGACCCCGAGACTGGAGGAGGAGGAGAAGGGTGGTGGTTCCGTCGTCCCCCCCCCCAGGATTTTAAGAAATACTCTTGTGGCTTGCCCCGTCATTTTCCTGCCACAAGCTTTCCTCAAGTATTCCAAATCTTTTTTTTTTCTCTCTCTCTCTCTCTTTTTCTCTGAGCATAACCAACCTCCAGGAAATACTTTATGAGCATGGAAATTACCGTCGTTAGTGAAGCGAGGTTTTTCATTCATATCTCTGCCTTCTTTTTTTCTCTCTCTCTTTCTTTCTTTCTTCCGAGGTATCTTTCTCTTTTTTTAATGTATAGGAATAATAGCGAGCGAGGTGAGGGGTGGGAGTGGGAGAGGGGGTGCAGAGAGAGAGAGAGAGAGAGAGAGAGAGAGAGAGAGAGAGAGAGAGAGAGAGAGAGAGAGAGAGAGAGAGAGAGGATACGGGCCAGACCCCCGGGGAATCATCATGGCCTCCCTATTTATTTTCCTCTTCCTCCGGCTTCCACGTCATTCTCCCGCCGTCACTGTCTCCAGCCGCCCACCCCCTTCACCACCATCATCGTCATCATCGTCAGTCGCGACGTGCAATGACCACCTCCCTCGTCGCCAGCCATCTGCCATCATTACCATCATCAAACCCATCAACACCCGTGTCATTAATATACATCATCATCATCATCATCATCATCATCGCAGCTAAAGATGGTAACACCATCACATCATCATCATCACCATCATCATCACCATCGGTGCCACCTCAGTTGTCACAATTCACCACCACAACCACCACCATGCTCACCATCGCCACCCTTCCCATCTGACTCACTGTAAAATCCCATAGAACCAGTCGTCACCATGGTTCGTTCTCGACCCTCCCTATCCTCAATCTCTCCTCATCACCCTCACTCCACGGGAGCTACGACGCTGAATCCTGGCAGACCAGGCTACCGTCCACCTGTGGCACTGGGTCCCAACGCTTCATCTTGGTTTAGGTCTACTCCCGAGCGCACGGCACTGGCTCTACGGACGAGACGTCTCGTCTCGGTTCACACTAGAATTTATCTAATCTATTCTCAAGATGGACTTTAATGTTTTGGTCTCGATTACGCTTTTGTCCATCCCTTCTATACCCATTCAATTGTTGTTTGTTATCTCTTCTTATCATAAGTTATGATGCCTTGCCTTCTTCCTGTCTTCTCTTTTCTCACATCTTTCTTATTCTGCTGCTTCTGCCTCCATCACCTTCCCTTTCGCACCAAACCTCCTTTTACCAAAACCCCTTCCTCCCGGCACAAGATCATCCCTTCGTCCTAAGTCCTCTTTTCCTCGTCTCGAGCCCCCTTTCCTCACTTCAAGCACTCCTTCCGCTCGTCCCCACCCTTTTTTCTGTCATTCCAAGCCTCTCCACCCGTCTAAAACCCACTATCCCTCGTTCCAAGCTCCCATACCCTTATCCCAAGCCCCCTTACCCTCATCCCTAGCCCTTTACCTTCGTCACATGCCCACTCATCCAAAGCCCTCTCACCCTCGTCCCGAGCCCCTACCCCTTTAACATCCATCCACCAAGGTCCCCGTCGACCGAGACTCCACCACCAACAATTGTCACATAAGTCAACTTAATATCGTTGTTCATTCCGTCCGCTGTCGTTCCCCCAGCACGGGCAGATTTCTCACTCCGTTCCCTTGTCCGCACCAGACAGCTCACGTGTTCCCTACAGCCCTTTTCCTATCGTTATAGGGCTGTTCATCAAGCGCTTTTTCTCTTTTTTTTCTATCTCCCTACAATCTCTCTTCTTATCTATACGACAACCAAGCCATATACCAAACATCTTCTAGAATTTACAATTTACCTTAACATCTTTATTCACATGTTTAGTTACAGCGTGCCTCGCGGATCTTTCTGGCATATATTCATCATTTACACATTTCAGATGCCTCTTTCATCCGCAGACTGTTCAAACCTCTTTTCTACCATGTAGCTCTCTACCAGAATCACCCTCCTCTGCCTCCGGGAGACCCGAGGTGTCTCCTTAACCATAACCCTTTTGTTATACGACAACCGGCCCTCTCTTGGCTTTCTAATATCCCTTTTGTCTTTTATTTCCTTTTCTGTACGTTTGAACCTCAACTTATCTCTCCTGCAGGGGCAGCAGAGGTGATTGATAAACGTTCTTATCCTGTGCAATGATACGGTGAAGGGCGGCACACGTCCATCTTCCGGGCTAGTTTCTCTTGTCTTAAAGCTGATGGCGCAGGTCTTACACATGTAGAGGCTCGCGGGAGAAAACCTTGTGGAATTAAATTTCTCAACACCATGTAAAAATGAAATAAGGAATTTGATCCCTTCTATCAAATACTGTCTTGAATCAGAACCAACACAATGGATCGTCATTCTAATCCTTAACTTTAGCAGAATCTCTCAAGCTTTTCCAAAGTTTCCTCCAGAAGTTTAACATTGTCATGTGTTTGCAAACATCACTTTAAACTTTGGGTCTCTGAAAGTCCTCTTTCTATAATTCGCACTGGAATTATACACTCATCCTGACGTTTCAAAAAATTCCCTCCGTGATCTTTTATTTTTCGACCCTCGTCATTAGAGTTCCACTCAAATGATGAAAAAAAAAAGAATTCCAAAACTTTCTGAAAACATACGACTCAATCGATTAGACAACCCTTCCTGACTCGTAGGAATGTATTAGTTTATCAGTCCTTCTGAATGGTTACGAGACGGCCTAGAATGTCATGGGGGTCCTTTTGGGTCAATAACATGCTAAAACACTATCAATCACGGTGGTGAGTTACTCAAGAGGTCCGTTGTACGCAATCTTCCTCGTGATCCACGAGACAGCCTAGGAGTTAAATCATCTGCCCGAGCCACCATAAGGGTCCAGGTTGGAGGCCAGAGGATGCCTGACCAACCCCATGACTGATGATGGAGTCATGCACACACTGCAGGGGTGCTTCCCCTCCCGCACCACGTCCCTCCCTCTCTCCCCCGCACTGCATAGCGCCTCCCGCCGCCAACCACCTCCACCCACCCCCTTCCCCTCGGTGTCTCCTCTCTTCGGCTACATCTTGTGGTATCTCATCGTTATGGAAAAGCACGAACCTTTCTGAAAACGCCATTCTCTACATTATACACCCGTTGCGCCCGTGGCTCATATGTGCAACGATGTACCAGATATCTACGTTCTACGATGCAGGCCCGAATTACCTTGTCACGGCCCACCGTGCGAGGAGACATGGCGGCCCAAGTTCCTGGACACCACAGTAAATACTCATTTGTTCTCTTTAGGGAATGGTGCCGCTGTAAGGCTGTTGTATCTTAGGTGGTAATGATGGATGAACAGCTGCACGCGCGCGTGTGTGTGTGTGTGTGTGTGTGTGTGTGTGTGTGTGATTAATCGTGTTGCCCTTCCACTTAACCTTGTATATATACGATGCAGGCGGTCCTCCCCCCCTACTCCCCTCTACACACACACACACACACACACACACACGCACACGCACTCCAGGCCAAGCCAGGTACTCTCTTTCATCGACCAGCCACGAGAGGAGGAGGAGGAGGAGGAACAGCTGCGTTGCCTGTGGATCAACTGCCGCGCCTGGGATTCGAACCCGGGCGGGGACCTTGTGTGAATCACGGTCAGCGATGCCATCAACATACCCATGCGTCAAGTGTCCTATAGTTCTCCTCGCCTCCGCGTTCGACTCTCTACGCACATCTCCAAGTCGTTCGAAAGCAAGTTAAGTCAGGCTTTCTCCAATTAACGTGCCTGTGGCTGAGCACGCTCATCATTAAATCTCTGCAGGGAAGGAAAGTCCGATCACTCGGCGCCGCGCATCGTCTTCGGTAATCCTCACCACACTCCACCTGGTACGTACACACACACACACACAACACACACACAAGAAGATAACTTAAAACTGTGGTAAAGGATCTTGTGGAACCTCCTGTGGCTACTCTCTCATAAAACCTCTCCGCCCGCTTAGTGGGGGTATTAATACCCCCTGACGCCACGTCCCCCACACCCACCCACCTGCAGGAGCAGCAGGCAACAGTCACAAGAAGAAAAAAAAAACATGAAAAAGGTCGTCAGTACGTCCGGCTACCCACCAGCCATATATTTCCTACTTATGAAAACTTCATCACAAGACAAATTAAAATCGTTAGCCTCGCAAGTTTTGATGATACGCATCTCTTCTTCCTCTTCTTCTTCCATTATTATTATTATTATTATTATTATTATTATTATTATTATCATTATTATTATTACTATTATTATCATTATTATTATCATTATCATATATGCATATCTTCTTCCTCTTCTTCCATTATTATTATTATTATTATTATTATTATTATCATTATTATTATTACTATTATTATCATTATTATTATCATTATCATATATGCATATCTTCTTCCTCTTCTTCCATTATTATTATTATTATTATTATTATTATTATCATTATTATTATTACTATTATTATCATTATTATTATCATTATCATATATGCATATCTTCTTCCTCTTCT
The DNA here is from genome assembly GCF_036320965.1 of Panulirus ornatus. Classification (NCBI taxonomy): domain Eukaryota; kingdom Metazoa; phylum Arthropoda; class Malacostraca; order Decapoda; family Palinuridae; genus Panulirus; species Panulirus ornatus. The sequence continues at coordinate 20,420,254 of NC_092266.1, read as the reverse complement.
TCCATTATTATTATCATTATTATTATTATTATTATTATTATTATTATTATTATCATATAACCTCACAGTCCCTCATTCTGATGTGGTTCCTGCAGCTTCCAGGTGGCGCTACGTTCCAGTACCTGGGAAATGACAAGACTCCGAGGGAATACGGAGTTTCTCGACGAGGCTCCGCTCCTCCTCTTCGTCTCGTGACGATGAGGATACGGAGGTGACCTCTCCACAGGCAGGCGGAGTCCGGTAACGCCTGTATATTCCATTATCTTCAAGGTATATTCTATTATCTTCACATACACGGTGGCTGCATACTGATTAGCTTCACCCCACGTCTTCAGCGCATGAGTTCGCGAACCTTGAGCATGAAGGCAACGAGCTTAAACACGACGGCACGACCGTATATAATACACACGTACGGCGGAAAGGTCTTTTGACCGAACACTCCGTGGTCCGGTCAGAGACCATGCCATCATACCCAAGGGTCTCGTACCGTCCTGCTTCAGAGAGGTAGATGATATATGGTGACGACCCTTCCACAGACTTACCCACTGTGTGCACCCCAGTAGAAAGGTACAATAAATATATACAGTATATCAACTGACTGTTATATTTCTCTCTTGTGTCTCCTCTGATGTGATTATTACACGAAAGTGCACTTAGGAACTTATCGTGTTTCATTTTCCCCGTGGTCTCAGGAATACTATATGTATATATATATATATATCAAAGAATTGCATTTACTATCAAGGAGAAAGTTCTTTATACATTATTTCTTTTATACACTCCGCGTCATTATCATGGGCGTGTGATGGGTCAGTTCATGAACGGCCAGTGTTAATTTTCCCCTTCGATAAACCAACACGCAATCTGGCCGAGTTATTATTACATGCCCCGGTCCACATCTTGTATTCCACTCACCACCACGACCACACTCGCAGCACGACGAAGACTAATTGACAACCCTGGTTTCCTCCTCCTCCTCCTTCTCCACACACACACACACACACAAACCATTTTGAATCCCTCTCCTGATGACCTGCTTCTCTCTCTCTCTCTCTCTCTCTCTCTCTCTCTCTCTCTCTCTCTCTCTCTCTCTCTCTCTAGTCCATTAATTACGGTCTCGGACGGACTCCATGAAGCCCAGATACCTACCTACCTACCCGTCTACCTACCACCGCAGGCACACGAGTCACATAGGTTACCTCTCTTCTTGCCCGTCTTAATGTTGGAAAACACTGCCACTTGTTCCCCTGTAATTGTTGGTTCCTTGGCTGCCGCCAGTCGCCCCAGGGCTGACACTATCGCCCGGAAACGGAGCCACAGCTGCGGGAAGAGCTGCGACTACGTGGGAGGAGGAGGAGGAGGAGGTGTATACAGCCCGCTCCAGGGTTTAGGAAGGGCAGGAACTCAGTGCTGACAAAACAAGCAGGTCGAATTATGTGAAGCAATCACGACTGGAATGTTACCGGGGCCCCTAGAGGTCACCCTGCTGCTGACAGTACCTCCTCTTCCATCTGGAAAGCACCGACGCTGCTCCTGCTGCCGCTCCTGCTGACGACGACGACGACGACGAATGAGGCTCTTCCACCCCCCCCCCTCCCCGAGTACTGTTGCTGGTAATGCTGACACTTTTAACAGTCAGGCTACGTGGCTAATGCGGACGAGAGTGACTGTCAGCAGCATGCTGCTACTACTGCTGCTGCTGACTTATCTGTGATCCAAGAACTGCTCCTGACGAAACTGGGAAATCTCCCCACTTGCTAATGTAACCCACCCGTGTGACAACAGCAGTGTGACACTGTGTCTAAAACACCCAATCTCTACCAGGCACCAGTAACGCTGACACGACACACACGCGCGTCAACCAGGTAATAAACACTGTTTCCGACCAATAAAAAGCAACCAACGTAATACCAGCTTATGACTTCGACTGCTGGCGGCTTTTTTCAACCCGGACCAAGTGAATGAAGCGACGATAATCGCCATCAAACGGCTTATTCACGATTCTTCATTGCCTCCCAGCGTGTCCTCTGATGTCTATTCCCAGGGTCGTGAGGCCGGGACGTCCACTACGGTGAACTATGTACCAGGAACCACTCCTGCTACTGACCCCGCTGACCTCTGGGGAGGTCAATAAACGCCACTGGGCGAGTCCGGCGACGACGAGCCACTGAGGAGGAGGACCAGTCAAGTGTTCAGCCGATGGATGACGCGAAAGAAAGACATTGAAAAAAAACGATTAATAATTATGGTTTACCCAACGAACTTGTAAAAAAATAAAATCTACCTCACCTGCCACTTTATATAAAGCATCTTTCTTACGACTACACCGTTACGTAATCAAAGGTGGGGGTATTAGAGGAATACAGTGATCAATAAAACCCAAAGAAAAACTTATTGATAAATCACGAGAGAATCGGGCAGACGTGTCTTCGTATTTTCCTCTCTCTCTCTCTCTCTCTCTCTCTCTCTCTCTCTCTCTCTCTCTCTCTCTCTCTCTCTCTCTCTCTATTCAGCCGGGAGAGGCTACAGGCGACACCAGGGGCATGACATCAGGTCTAAAGTTCTCCACTTCGCTAACCTTTATACTATACTCAACACGACCTGGTACAGTGAGAAGAACGTATTGGAAGGAGGCGCGATGCTCATAAGAGAGAAAAAATCAAGTGACCTCCGAATACATTCTTCGACGTTGTCTGTGGGTGTATGGCTGATTCTTGTAATCTTTTATCATATAATATCATCTGGTCGGGTATAAACATGGCTTGGCCTCTTCACCTCTTTCTTATCTGAACTCGAGGTGTAAAATGGTTGATGAAACATGCTCGTGATACAGTTACATCGTCTTAATAGTGGTAAAAGTATCGTTCGAAAATAAGAGTGACAAAAATTCATAATAATCAGACGCTTTGAATACGCGGGCGGCTCAGTGTGGCCAATTCAATACCACGGTGTTGATCAGCGGCCCAAGGGAGGAAGTCTTGGGAAGGAGGCCGCCCACATCCCATCTTCTACCGACGAGGGGACGGACGGCCGCTTCACGAGAAATAATTCTGACGGAACACAGACGCTCGAACGTGACACACACACACACACACACACACTTCTCGCTGTCCACTTGCTGGCTTCTGACATGGTGACGTTATCCCCTTGAACACGGCAGAACGACCCCTTGACCACGACGACTGAGCACGATGCTTCGACCCTCGACCACGACGACTGAGCATCACGGTACGACCCTTGACCACGACGACTGAGCATCACGCTTCGACCCTTAACCAGGACGACTGAGCACGACGCTACGACCCTTGAACACGACGACTGAGCACGACGCTACGACCCTTGAACACGACGACTGAGCACGACGCTACGACCCATGACCACGACGGTTGAGCACGACGCTACGACCCTCGACCACGACGACTGAGCATCGACGCTTCGACCCTCGACCAAGACGACTGAGCATCGACGCTACGACCCTCGACCACGACGACTGAGCACGACGCTACGACCCTCAAGACGGCAGAATGACCCTTGACCACGAGCTCAGAGGGATGAAAGCAAGCTATAACATTTTCCTCCTCTTTCCAATCGTTCTCAACACGAATTGTTTCGTATAATCGCTGAGGGTGATGACAGGCACCAGGTGGGAGACCAGAAGGTGTCAGGTGATCTCCATGACCAGCCATAAACACTGCAGCTACGGTGGGGTCTCCAGCCTCGATCTCCCACCGTCTCGATTTCACCGAAGCCGGTGGCGCCTGGTGGTCGGTCTTCATCGTCACCCCGAACGCACAATGAGATTCGTGGTTCCCCACCATTCCTCACACCACAACCACGAGAGTCCACAACGTCCTTTGGAGCCATCCTTCCACAACATCCTTGTGATCTGGTGGCTACCGTGTGTGAGTAGACGGTGGGGAAACGCTACTATCTTGCCAGTCGCTCCTCACCTTTACTGAAAGGACGACCAACCGAGTTTCCAGCCGGTCAAAGAAGGGAAAAATATGTGGTGGTCGATGGTGGAATCGAGTGAAAAAGGACCCGTTCTGCCAGCGGAGTCGTCGGCTGTATCTTGACAGTAGTGTGGTGGAAGAGTAGTGTTGTGGGTAGGGAGTGTGGTAAAGGATGGTGTCGTGGAAGGGGGGGTCATGTGATGGAATGGGAAGTGAGGAGGAGGGGATGGTATGGAGGAAGGGTAGTACGACCGCAGGGTATTGTGGTAAAGAGGTAATGTTGCTGGATTGGTACCGTAGTGGCGGGGGTAGTGTGGTGGAGGGGGTATGGTAAGGGAAGACTGGTACGGTTGAGGGTTGGTGTAGTGCAGGGGTGGTGTGGTGGAGGGGTATTGTAAGGGAGGTGTGGCATGGCTACTCGAGTGCTGGTGCAGTGGACGGGGATGAAATACTCGGGTTAGTCTAACAACAGACTGACGGTAGCCTACACTGGAGAAGAGAAAAGCCAAGCCAAGCATATCCACAGCAGCTTCGATATTACTGGATCAATCACACCCCCCCTTGCTTACGACGGTCAGAAAGACCACTGCTTACGATGGCACGACCTCCTGGACACGACGGTACGACCCTGGTACACGATGAATCGATCCTCTGGTATTTATGGCCAGGCCTTTAAACCTGAGGACCCGTGTCAAAGGCCAGGTCATTATACCCCAAGGTCGTGCCGGAGTGCTCACTGGTCGTACCGACACCGCCCGTGTTTGCACTACTGTCATTTAACAAGAAATCTCACTGCTGACATTGCTGACTACGTCAGCCAGAGGTAGCGTTCCAAGCTGCTGACACTCCTGACCGTCGACCAAGGATACTACCAGCAGGATACAGGACAATGATAGCGTGTGTAGTGCTCCTACTGCGTCACGTCATTGGACGCCGTACACATCCTGCTGTACACTTGAGCGCAGCGCAACACGCCACTCCTCCCGCCTCATCGTACATCGTCCGTTGCTGGCGGAAAGGACACGTACCATATATATTTTTTTTTGCTCTCCTTGCGGGTGTGTCACACAAGGTCAGGCGGGGCGGGGCAGGTGTTGTACACAAAGGTCACCATCATCACCCTCCCGCCCCCCACCTTCCCCTCCTTCGTCTACCACTTAGCAACACCTCCAAGCTGTTTAAAGTCCCCCTTCCTTCCTCTCTGCCTCCTCCTGCCCTAAGGGTTGATCCTTCAAGGCCAAGCGAAGCCCCTGGCGCCACCCAGGGCGCCGCCCACCGTTCTTGACCAGGATGACGACCAAGACCCGCGAGGAAGAGCACAAGGGTTAACGAAGGGCAGTATACGTAGGGAGAAAGTATACGTAGGGGGAAGGTATATGTAGGGGGGAAATTATATTTCGGGGGAAAAAGAAATCAGAGGGCTTTTAAGGCCTCAAAAGAAGCAGTGACGAGGAGGAAGACCTGACGTACGAGAGGGGAAGAACCGGCGTAAACTGATGACAAACGGAACAGAGATGGAGGCAAGGCAAGAAGCGTGGGCGAGGTGCTGATGACTCATGTTGCAGGGAAGGACGGGAAGAAATCTGGCGTTGGTCTAGGCTGGCATCTGGTAGAACAGAAACAAATGGTAGAGATTAATACTCACAGCAGAACTCCTTTACCTGAAACAAGAAGACCACGTACGCTTCAGCAGACGTGAACGCTCAACACAACCCTAATGTATTAAGTTCTACCTTCACGTGAACTTCCCCAACTGTTGCATGATCCTCCTCTCTATCGCAGGAACTACAGACAGTCCTGGACATGAACAACCACGACTCACACCTACATCACACTTCCCCCAAGGAAGGTGTGTGTGTGTGTGTGTGTGTGTGTGTGTGTGTGTGTGTGTGTGTGTGTGTGTGTTTGTGTGTGTCCCCTTCTCTCGGTGATGGTGATCTAATCCAAAACATCCTGGATGAAAATAAGAGGAACTTGTGTTTCGAGACAGTCAAATGAGAAGATCTCACGGGATGCTAATGAAATATCAGAGGGACAGACGTCCATCTCCTTACGAACGTATTACTGCTTATTGGTAAGTCTGTGTTTCGGTGTCCCCGGACAGACTTCAGAGCTAACTTACTTTTGGGTGACATCATCAGAGGTTGTGCGTGCACACGGGGCTGATAAGACTACTAAATGTTTCTGTTAACAAGAAACTTCGATTCACAAGCCTTCCACAGCATAAGGCGGCACGAGGAATTTACGTCTCAAATGAACACTGGTAACAGACGCGGGTCACACACACACACTCCGGGTGCCTCTTAACTTCTGTTCTTCTCATATGTTCTCTTAATCACAAATCAATTTTTCCTCTTCATTCAGCTCTGTATCTTACTCCCACGTCTGTCCTTCCATGCCTCAATCCTCTTGGCCAGCAGGTCCAGTCATCCCCCATGAAATAACCATGGCTATTCCTCGTCTACCTATCGAGCATTTGATTCGCGCTGGAAGAGGACAGATATCACACACACACACACACACACACACACACACACACACACACACACACACACACACACACTGCCATGACACCATAATCGCGTGTAGTGCAGATCCTCCAGATCAAGACTAAGCAATTTAGGAATCAGGTTACCACAGTTGGTGCTGGTACACTGCAACTCTCGCTTACCACCATTAACTCAGCCATCGTAAGATTTCTTCTTACGATGCACACACACACACACACACACACACAACACACACACACACGAGGTCTGGCTGGAGTGGCCAGAAAGTGAACGTGTTTCAGACCTGCTGGCAGAGCACGGCAGCCCAGGGGTTAGTAACTCAATACAATCAATAACGCTCGTATATCTCTCTATCAACAGGTCGCGGGGTCACTATACACGAATCCCGGCTCAACAAGGTCTTGCGTTTATCCAACAGCCACGTTTAACGTAATTTGACCTTTACCTTTTATTGTTGAAGAGGCTCTTGAAATCGACGGTACGATCCTTGAGCACGACGGTACGATCCTTGAGCACGAGAGTACGATCCTTGAGCACGAGAGTACAATCCTTGAGCACGTCGGTACAATCCTTCAGGTACGATCCTTGAGCGCAGTGGCACGATCCTTAAGCAAGGCGGTACGATCCTCGAGCACGACGGGAGACCCTTACCCAGGCAACCATACCCAAGGATCGTACCGTCGTGCTCAAGGGGAACACAACATTGGCATAACACTGGTACATACGTATCTAATACTATTAAAGGTATCATCGAACTGCTTATCCAATAAGTGTTTGGCTAAGCTAAACCAGCTGGTCAAATAGCCTCATGGCTTGACTAGATTCGCTTGTCAGATAAGTACATAGTTAAGCAAAGACCAACTGGTCAGATAACTGCACGGCTGGCTATGCCACACCAGCTGTTCGTTTCACCTCACTTGTTTACATGAGGAGAGCGCCAGGGCCAGGCAACAAGAGGCAGGTACACACCTTGAGCATGAAGGACAACTGTTAGTTTACCTACAAGAGTTTCCGTGTGTGTGTGTGTGTGTGTGTGTGTGTGTGTGTGTGTGTGTGTGTGTGTGTGGCGAGGAAGACGCTGTATCTCCGCGATGATCACTTACGACAGGACCTGACGCACCGCCGATGCCGACGGGAGAAGCAAATACAGCCAAGGTTCCCTCTTAAGACGTGGAAAGCATCAGGTTACGTGTGTGTGTGTGTGTGTTTGTGTGTGTGGGAGTTGTCTCAGCGGCTGCGTTGGGTCAGGAAGCCACAGGTGCACAACGGTACCCAGCCACCGATCAAGAAGCGCCTTGACTACTGTAAATACTCACCTGTTCCTTCATTATGTATGCGGAAGTGGTGTCCTCGCTCTGACGGGAAGTAAACAATACACCAGCCCCAACCTGTAAGTGCGTCGGAACACACAAGTTACCTCATCTCAGTCCCCTGATTGGAACAGTTCTGGATTCCCCTTAAAGAGATGAATAACTTAAGACATTCAAAGTAGTACATTCATCTATCAATTATCACATTTAAAGTCTTTATCCTTATTCACCTCTTGAAGGGCAGCAGAATTCACACAGTGTAGCGTTCTTGCGTCATTATACAGTGATGTGAGACGTTGATCTTACCGGTATCAAAAATTTTCACCTGTCATCTGCAAGCCCAGTCCACCTATCTGTCGACGTCTGAGCGAAGCCGCACACTGTCGACGCTGGAGGCTGTCTTGTACCTCTGGCTGTGTTATGACTCTGGCTGTGTTGTACCCCTGACTGTGTCATAACTCTGGTTGTGTTATACCTCTGGCTGTGTTGTACCTCTGGCTGTGTTATAACTCTGGCTGTGTTGTACCTCTGGCTGTGTTATAACTCTGGCTGTGTTGCACCTATGGCTGTGTTATAACTCTGGTTATGCTGTACCTCTGGCTGTGTTATAACTCTGTGTTGTACCTCTGGCTGTGTTATAACTCTGGCTGTGTTGTACCTCTGGCTGTGTTATAACTCTGGCTGTGTTGCACCTATGGCTGTGTTATAACTCTGGTTATGCTGTACCTCTGGCTGTGTTATAACTCTGTGTTGTACCTCTGGCTGTGTTATAACTCTGGCTGTGTTGTACCTCTGGCTGTGTTATAACTCTGGCTGTGTTGTACCTCTGGCTGTGTTATAACTCTGGCTGTGTTGCACCTATGGCTGTGTTATAACTCTGGCTGTGTTGCACCTATGGCTGTGTTATAACTCTGGCTGTGTTGTACCTCTGGCTGTGTTATAACTCTGGCTGTGTTGCACCTATGGCTGTGTTATAACTCTGGCTGTGTTGTACCTTTGGCTGTGTTATAGCTCTGGTTGTGTTGTACCTATGGCTGTGTTATAACTCTGGTAGTGTTATACCTCTGGCTGTGTTGTGCCTCTGGCTATGTTATCAAATAATTTATTCCGCATAGTTAAGGGGAGGGAAAAAGAAAACGACCTCTGCTCCATCAGGATCGTCTCGGTCAAGAGCATAAGAAATCCTAATGCCATGCATTACGGAAATAGGTAAGTCTGCCACTAAGAAACTGGGTGTCTTGTTTAGATGTAGAACATCTATTCTCCCTAACAGTTGCTCCGTTTATACAAAGGACTGAATCGTCCATGTATGGAGTACAGTACATATTCTCACAGCTGGGGTGGGTCTAGATCTGCATCCTTAATTGACAGAGATAAGTCGAAGGTAGTCAGACTTATAAACTCTCCCAGGCAAACTTCAAAACTTGAACTCCTCCTTGCCCTACGCCGCAATTTTGGTTCCCCCTCTTCTGTAGGTATTATTCTGGTTTCTGCTGCCGAGAGAGCTGGCTGTGTGTGTGCTACAACACACAGTCAGACCACGCAATACTCGGCAAGCTGCTGCTGTGTCACATGATTACTGTGTGGACGTTTTGGCAACTCAAGGTTGGGACGTTTTGATAACTGTTTCTTTCCCTACACCTCCAGGCTTTGGAACTCTCTACCTTCTCATGCCTTCCCCAAGAACTATGACGGGGAACATTTTACTAGACAGGTCTTTCACTTCCACCAAAATTCGTAAAAACTTCCCCTTTTGTCTTTTCTCTTTCCCTTTCATTAACCTCTCTACATTTCAATGAAGGCCAGACCTTGGTGTGGACATTTCCCTGTGACTGGAGCCTCTAACTTATGGGAAAAATAATTGTCACTATAGGAGATCATGGAGAATACGGATACACTTGAAGCAGTGAGAGATCATGGAAAATACACGTGTACTCATCACAGTTTGGGATCAGAGAGTAAATACGTGTGCACTTATACCGCAAAAAACAAAATCCTATTTCACTGGACATCGATCAGGATTTTCTCGAAGATCGTCTGCGTTCACCTTTCCATACCCTTGCATTCGCCTCGTGTCTCCTTACCTTACCTTTGGCCATACCATTACTAGGGGCGGCACGGCCTGAAACCTCGAGGGATCAAGCCACAGACCAGGTCTTCGTAACCAGGAGATTTGAACCGTCATGCTGAGGGGCCATACCCTCGTTCTCAAAAAAACAAAACGAACATCACCACTCGATTCTTCACACACTTATCTCAAGCTACCTTCAAGTCCCTCCGCCCCACACTATCGCTGAAAGCCTCTCCACCCTACACACTACCTAACCCCAGGAGGACGTCGTGGTGAGTACGTCGTATGAAAATAAACTCTACTTAGAATGCAGATCAGTGGCTCGGTGCCCGTTAGCTACCGGGGCTGGCTGGGTCCTTCCCCAAGAGGTTCACAAGGTACAAAACTCTCGTCTTCTTTTCTTCTGTCTGTGGTAACTGTTTTGGGTGGTACGAGGACACACTTTTACACTCCGTGTTGCCCCGTCTCTTAACTCTGTATGTTTGTGTGTGTGTGTGTGTGTGTGTGAGAGTGTGTAAGTGTGTGTGAGTGTGTGTAAGTGTGTGTGTGTGTGTGTGTGTGTGTGTGTGTGTGTGTGTGTGTGTGTGTGTGTGTGTGAGTGTGTGTGTGTGTGTGTAAGTCTGACTCCAGGTGCTGTTCCTGTTTGTTTGTCTGTCTGTCTGTCTCTCCGGCTGGTGGGTAGTCTGCGGGAGGCAACCACCGACCTGGGACCATCCACCCTTGGTATGGGGAAGGTAAGCACAATGTGCTACCACTTCAAGTGGCTGTCATCACTCGACTGGGTCAGGTTACCTGACGCTTCCTTCAGCCTCAACTTCACACATGGGTTACTGTCTCTCGCACCACAGACACAGTCTCTCCATCTCACACACGTAACACTTGACAGAGAGTTAACCTAAGCGGCTCGTAACTAAAGGTTTTCTTTGAAGAGATCAAGCCCTCTCCCTTACTGGGAGAGAACACGGGAGACTATGGGTGACACACACCAGCGGGTCACCAGGCGAGCTAATTCAACCCAGCGGCCTCACAACGCTGGAAGCTCCTCACTCAGCAGGGAGCTTCCAGACAACCAACCGTCCAGCGAATACTCTTGTCCCCTCCCTCGCTGCGATCGCCCGCAGAACCCTGCATTCAAAACTACCATTAACCAAAAATAACTTGGATGAAAAGAAAAAATGAAAAGGACAATTTTCCTTTGTGATCGCTAAAACTAGCAAAATGTTTCTGCTATCTGTGATATACCATTTGATCGCGCATCACTCACCTCTGCTGTCTCGCCTAATGTAACTCTACCGTACACTTTGAAGCTGCCGCAATGTAATTCGTTGTAAAAACAACTGTTGATCAACGGTAGTATGACCACTACCTAAAACTACTGCCCTCTGTAAGTAGTTTGCTGTTAACGACCACCAGTAATCAGCGTGACCATGAATCACTGACCTCTAAACTACTGCAGCTAATGCTATAAAATCATCGCTAGTTCGCTAGTATTTACTAGTATTACATTCACTTATAAACTTAAAGAGACGTCTTCACCATCATTACTTACACACGTCTTCACCATCATCACTCACACACGTCTTCACCATCAATACTTACACACGTCTTCACCATCATTACTCACACTCGTCTTCACCATCAATACATGCACACGTCTTCACCATCATCACTCACACACGTCTTCACCATCATCACTCACACACGTCTTCACCATCATCACTCACACACGTCTTCACCATCATCACTCACACACGTCTTCACCATCAATACTTACACACGTCTTCACCATCATTACATGCACACGTCTTCACCATCATCACTCACACACGTCTTCACCATCGTCACTCACACACGTCTTCACCATCATCACTCACACACGTCTTCACCATCATTACTCACACTCGTCTTCACCATCATTACTTACACACGTCCTCACCATCCTTACTTACACACGTCTTCACCATTATTACTCACACTCGTTTTCACCATCATCACTCACATCATCACTCACACACGTCTTCACCATCAATACTTACACACGTCTTCACCATCATCACTCACACTCGTCTTCACCATCATCACTCACACACGTCTTCACCATCAATACTTACACACGTCTTCACCATCATCACTCACACTCGTCTTCACCATCATCACTCACACACGTCTTCACCATCAATACTTACACACGTCTTCACCATCATCACTCACACACGTCTTCACCATCATCACTCACACACGTCTTCACCATCAATACTTACACACGTCTTCACCATCATCACACACACCTCTTCACCATCCTTACTTACAGACGTCTTGAATATCCACCAAGCCGCCACATCCACCACCGTCGAGGAGCACCATTAGCGCCGCCAAGGGCCACCATTACCAACGGCACGGGCCCACGCCAGCCAGCCACCCTTGCCCCCCACGCCCATTCATACCACCCGGGCCCGAGCAGATGTGGTGGTGGCGGGTCCGGCCAGGCAGGCGCCCGCGGGCCGCTGCCCCAGATACGTCAGCCGACTCGCGCTACCCATTCATTCACAAAACCAGTAGCACGTTCATTCATTCACAACCTCATCTCATTCTTACTACCGGAGGGGGGGGGGAGGATGCTGCTGCGAGACGGCGCATGCGTGCGGTTGGCCTCCCCGGCTCGTGGGGTAGGTCGGCTAACGCGGAACGCGAGTGGAATTTGGTGGTCATTTTTGCCTTTTTTAGCCGGTGTGGGCAGGCGAGCAAGCAGGTTATTTATGACGGTGGGCGACGTACTCCTGAATTATCAAGGGATATTTACCTTAAAAATGATAGAGAGAGAAAGAGATCCTCTCGTGTATTACCTTACCTGACGTTCGAACGGCTGGCTCGTGTGTGTGTGTGTGTGTGTGTGTGTGTGTGTGTGTGTGTGTGTGTGTGTTGACCCCTCCGGCTTGTCTAATCGAATTTCACGATTAATGCGCCACCAATGTTGCTCTCGCCCGGGTGTGTTATTTCTGCGGCGGAGGCGGAGGAGGAGGAGGAGGGAGAGGAGAAGAGAGAGGAAGAGAACGTCTGTGGCGGGCGTCTGACAGGATGACTTGATCTGCTGAACCCTGGGTGATGCCTGAGCCTCGGGGGGAGAGATAGGTGTCTCGCGAGACCTCGGGAACAGGTTTAGGAAGCCCCGTGCCAGTTGTTCTTGCTACACTAACAGGTTATTGCATCCCCCTGTTTGGAACTCGTTACCCGGAGTGCTGAGTTCGAGGATGGGAGATGATGATTCCTCTCGTCTCAACAATCTTTACGTCTTCCAGTCGCTGAACATCTCCATCAAGGAACGAGAGACTGCTGGCTACCTCGGTCGCACATACTACAATCCTTTTCCCCCCCACTTATAACTACACTTCGTGCATGCTCCACCCTCAATGTCGAACTGTCTGTAGTACTTCAGGTTTTCTTGAATGATCCTCCTTCCTACCCTTTACCTCAACCCGTTCCCCCCCCCCCCTCGGCCAATCGTCCATCCTCCCAGCCTCGCGTCCTACCCAGTACCACGTATTCTACGACGTACCCACCTCATCATCCGTGGCTCTACCCTCTTCTACATACCCCCTCCCACACAACCGTCTCCTACAACATCTACATAATCCTACCCTCTACCCCAGGTTCCTCGTATATTCCCCATGATTCACGACAAGACACTCCACCCTGAAGCAGTCCGCAGCACTGTTCCGCAGCCACAACCCCTGTACCTCACCCACACACACACACACACACACCCTTCACCCCTACGTACATTCCAGCCACTCGTCCCTTCCTCTCTCGCCTTTGCGCCGGTAAGTTCTACCCATCTTATCCCCTACAGTGAACACCCATCCAACTTCATATTCAGCCCATGACTACAAAACCCAATACCCATTCAGGCTCATACATAAGCCCAAACTTAAGAAAAAAAATTCTAGTTTTTTTATTCATCCCATAATACATTATGCAAGACATTACTCTCATAGCCGGACTCAACCCAATCTGCCCCTCTCCCCGCACGCTATCACGTCCACACACACACACACACACACACACACACACACACACACACAGCACTAGCATCACTGCCTCTCGCTTCAGTGGTCTGGGCGACTCCTCCCCAACACCCCGGACTCAGAAAACACGGGAAGAGTAAGACATCCCTCGAAGGTGGACAACATGTCCTATCGCATCTCACGAACGCATTTCGCTGATCATCAAATTTCTCGCAGAGCGTTAGGTACGTGGAGGGCGGCGAGGAGAGATGACGGGAAGACCTGGTATGGGTCTACGGGAATGTTACCTGCCAGAGGCAGACGGCAATGGTACCCTACATTCCTAATCTACACAGACGGTGATGTGGGAGGAAGGCAGGAAGCTGCTCTGGAGAATAGCAGCAGACAACAACGAAGGGCCAAGTGCCCTCGGAAGGCTCCTCTCAGACTCACCCAGACAAACGGGATCAGAGCCTGCAAAGGCGGGAAAGACATTCTCGCATCCCACTTTATCATAGGACGCGAGAAGATTCCGCAACATGATTCTCCGAGAGAGAGAGAGAGAGAGAGAGAGAGAGAGAGAGAGAGAGAGAGAGAGAGAGAGAGAGAGAGAGAGAGAGAGAAAGACCGCCGCCGCTGGTTTTACAAGAAACACGTACACTATAAATCAGGGGGATGGAAATACGACCCTGGTGAAGTGAAGCGCACGAAAAGATTTCATTCTGTTCTGGTATGATAATAATAATAATGATAAAAAAGAAAGACTTTAAGGTCGATTCACTTGAGCTGGTTCACTTCGAAACGGGCAGTGTGGCATGTTATGCAAACAGTGACGGTGAGGATGGGTTCGCTGGTTCACTGCGGGCCACTGCAGTGATCACCGCAACCCAACACGTCTTTAAAAATATAATGTAACCCGGTCTTAGGACACTCTCAACGACGCAGGCGTCACAGCTTCTTGGCGGAGCTAACGTAAACTCTCTGTAACGCATATAATCACGAAACGACACACACACTACCAGCACCTACGGAGGAAGACCTCATAATAATGATCATTTGCGAAGAACATGATAATCACAAGTCTGGCTTACCACACGAACAATCAAGTTCAATGACCACTTTTTATTTTCAAGACAGTTTTTTCTTTTTTTTTTTTTTTACGTGTTAAGAGTAGGAAATAAAGATGAAGAATTTAAGAATGAACGGATACAAATGTTCAAAACTTAGGTTGTGTTGACGGTGTGGCTGGCGTGTCTGTGATGAGGCCCCCCCCCGCCCCCCCGCGCGTGTAACACACACACACCCCCTCCTCTCTCTCTCTCTCTCTCTCTCTCTCTCTCTCTCTCTCTCTCTCTCTCTCTCTCTCTCCCCGACCATACAGTACAAATGGGTGATTACAGTGAAAGGCAACGGAGGAGGAGGGGGAGCCTCACTGCAAAGCCAACACACCGTCGCGAGAAGCTTTGCCCGTTCTCTGTTATAATCTAAAAGTGTGACGAGCTGTTAGTTCTTACCTCACAATCTGGGCGCATCGGAAGGAAATCTGCTCTCTTCTTTGACAACATACTGAAAAGAATACATACTTATCAGTCAAAGTGTCTGTATGTATGGATACGCGTGCGCGTTGGGAACCGACTGGTGTCACACACGCACACACACACACACATATTTTTCTTCCTCTCTGCCAACACTACGGTGGAGCTTGCCCCCACACCAAGATCTCTGCATTTTGCTCAATCTTTCCCCCAACGAAACCCCTCCTCCCTCACAAATATTCCCTCACCCATTCCACATTTCTCCCTACTTCTACACTCCCTCAAAACACTTGTCCACAATTCTTGTAACTGCCACTCTCCACATACATACTCGTGCCCAGCCACACCGTATCTACCATTCTCCTCAAACGACCGTACATTTCCCCCTGTGTTACCACTATCCGACCTCCTCGCCCACCTTTCATTCGCATAGCCCACCTCAACACACAGCAACCCCTCCACCCCAATCCTCCGGTGCTTCTCCACATAACAGACACACGTTTCACTGGCGCGCCCTCGAGTGGGTTGCATCAAGTGAGCCTCGCCAAACCTAATTTGTTTATTCAGTACCCAGCTTACGACTCCTCCAGGCTGACTGCTTTCGAACTCCCTCCCTCTCATATTTCAGCTCCCCTTCACCCACCTTCGTTGGACGTGCTCCCCACTATACGTTTTGTAATCTTCCTCATTTTCTCTCTGGCTTTCCCAGCATATTTCACATCCCTGCTCATAACCCTCACACACAACCAACCTTTCTGGGGGGTTTTCTATACCTTAATTAACATTTTCCTCTTACACACATTACCCCCAAATACCTTCACCACGTCTCGCACAACACCTTCCCATGCCCAGACCGCTATCACACCACCATCGCCCACGTCAACCAACAACAAAATGCCCAACGCTTAACGACAAGTTTACATATTAAAACACTACCTTCACCAGTACCCTCCCTCACCAACCCTTTCACTGCATACATTATATAAACTGCCAGAGGGAGACGACGCATCCTTGACTCACTTAAACCTAAAACTTATGCACTGTTGCTCCCGCGGGCAAGTCCCGCTCCCCTTTCTACGAGTCCACCATTACTTGTGGTAGTTCTTTCCTCTATTCATAATCCTCCCTCATGTTCTGAAGTCCGTCATGACCACGCCTGTCATGATGCCCTTCTGACCCACACACCCTTACTTACCACACACCGCGTCCTCCTCCTCCACCTCCACCTCACACTACAGGATTACCACACCTTCTCCTCCTCCTCCTCCTTCTCCACCTCATACTGCAGGATTACCACACATTCTCCACCACCTCACACTGCAGGATTACCACACCTCCTCCTCCCCCACCTCACACTGCAGGATTACCACACATTCTCCACCACCTCACACTGCAGGATTACCACACCTCCTTCTCCTCCTCCTCCTCCTCCTCTTCAAACTGCAACAGTAGCGCGTCTCTAACTCCCTCTTTACACTGCCCTGTCCTACACTTTACACTAACCCCCAACCGGTGCACCTGGGTAATGACATTCTCACTGTGCCTGATTTAACAGTTACTGCGAGCGACTGGTCCACAGGCACAACACCTTTCCTTCATGCACACACACACACACACACACACACACACACACACACACACACACACAGGCTGCTTGAAGGCAAGAGTTCCTCCCTCCTCATCCTCTCTTTCTTTCACATCCTTGTGACCTGATCCGCTCCAGCAGCTTTCTGATATTTCATGATCTCTATCACTCCCTTGATCTCCTCACGTGTGTGTGTGTGTGTGTGTGTGTGTGTGTGCGAGGTCCCGGAAAAATCAACTTAGGAAGCCCCCACCTTCTTCCATTTGCTGAGGCAGACACATTCAGGACCACAGGAAAATGAGGAAAAGGCACCAAAATATAACCACGCAAAGCTCCTTCACCTCCAAGCCTCTCCCAGCGATAACCCGCTCACACGCGACCTCGCTTGACCATAAACAGCCACCTTACTCACATGTCAGACACTCGACTAAAAAGAAAAAAAAGAAAGAAAATAATAGATATTGATACAAGTACTTCACAATACTTAACCCTTTTATTAATACCTTCGCTATCGTTTAACACAGTTGAATAAAACTTCTTTCTTTTCTTTCTTTCAAACTATTCGCCATTTCCCGCATTAGCGAGGTAGCGTTAAGAACAGAGGACTGGGCCTTGAGGGAATACCCTCACCTGGCCCAATTCTCTGTTCCTTCTTTTGGAAAAAAAAAAAAAAAAAAACGAGAGGGGAGGATTTCCAGCCCCCCGCTCCCTCCCCTTTTAGTCGCCTTCTACGACACGCAGGGAATACGTGGGAAGTATTCTTTCTCCCCTATCCCCTTACATTTTTTTTTTACAAAACATCGTAAATTTTTTTCTTGTGGGTGTGTTGTTTAATATTTATTTACAATGATTCAACAAGAACTTGTGATTACAAAGGAGAGTATCCTTAGTGACACAAATGTATGCTTCGTGGTATTTTCTATTTTCATTTCTTTTTTTTTTCTCTCTCTCTCATTTTGTGCCTCTAAGAAATTCTTAGAAGAGCGTCGAGCTCTGAGGACAGGCAGCCGGGACAATATGCATATTGATGTACTCTTACCCTTATGGTGTTACGGGCTCTGACACACACACACAAACATACACACACACACGCACACACACACACACACACACACACACACACACACACACACACACACACTATCGACACATCTGCACGGGGCTGTACGTGCTTCTTGGTCATATCCAGTGAAGACCACTTGTATGGTGGTAAGATCCGACGATCTTCTCCTGACGAGATGTTCAGTAACGATATTTGGGGGAGTCGAGGAGGAGTCTGGAATACGGGGAACGAGAGGCGTGAACTCTAAGAGGCAATGAGGGCGGGTCACACTCTGTGAGGCAGGAGGGGCCGAGCCACAATGTAGTGTATGAGGCATGAGGGAAAGTTAGTATCAATATGAGGCTTCGTGTTCTCCTTAACTCATCAACGGTGACACCTCGTACACCTTTTTCTTTTTTTTTTTTTGTCCCACGTGAATATAAGATCCGGACTTGTACACCTATTTTCTTTTTTGTCCTACGTGAATATAAGATCCGGACACCGTCGTCAACAAACCTCCCCTCCCCAAGCCTTCGCCTCCAGACTTCTCTCGCCCACACATTCAGAAACTAACAAGAATACCTGTGGCTCAACATGGGTGAAGAAGAAATGACTCACATGATTTCTTAACCCTGGGAGAGACTCGGAGGCGCAGTACTGACATTCTGACACACGATAAGGCTGATCAGCAGCCAACATTAACCCACTTCGAGAGAGAAATGACACGAAAGAAGTCACGATCAAGAATACAAGTCTGCCTTAAAATCAAGGGTGCTCGTTCGTGAGGTGAGAGACCATCGGTAGAGGAATGGCTCGATCCGTCCTGATCAATGGGCAGGTGGATTTTCTTGGGGGGGGGGGGGGTCAATAAAGACGAGGATGAGAACGATCCATGGTACAAAATATCGTTAAGTCATGACGTGTCGTGCCACCTGCAGAATAGACTTTCGCCTACGTTCGTCTTTACCTTTGAGAGAAGTGGCATGACGTCGAATGATCAACGAACGATCAACATTACCCGCATCTCGCACCGAGGTAAGCTACAACACACACACACACACACACACACACAAACACACACACACGCAGTATTCAACAACAAATATGTCCGACTATAGCACACACTGCCTCATTTTTCCCAGCGAGTGTGAGGATCCCTCACACCTCAGGGAGGACGTATGACACCCCCAGTCAGGGAAGTGGAGGAGGGTTCATGACATCTCATGGATGGTTTACAACATCCCCAGGGAGGGGGTTCATAACATCCCCAGGGAGGGGGTTCATAACATCCCCAGGGAGGGGGTTTACAACATCCCCCAGGGAGGGGGTTCATAACATCCCCAGGGAGGGGGTTCATAACATCCCCAGGGAGGGGCTTCATAACATCCCCAGGGAGGGGGTTCATAACATCTCCAGGGAGGTTTCACATCCCCAGGGAGGGTTCATGGCACCCTAGAAAGGCTCGGCGAGTTCCCAGCCATGACACTCTAGGGAGGGTTCATGACACCCTAGGGAGAGTTCCATGAGAACCCCAGGGAACCAAGGACCAACTTCTCAAATCTTCGCTCAATGTACAGGACGAAAGTAGTTCCCACCGAACTAAGGCTACGGCTCTTACCTCATTAATATTATAGAAAAAAAAATCGCAATTTACTAACTAATCCATACAGCACCACCGTGCAATAACGGCAATGTTGCTCCAAGATGACTGATATTTCTCTCTTGTGTCTCCCCTGATGATGTGATTATTACACGAAAGTGCACTTGGGAACTTGTGTTTCATTTCTCCGTGGACTCAGGAGTATATATATATATATATATATATATATATATATATATATATATATATATATATATATATATATATATATATACCTTTATTACATAACTCCAGAACTGCTTTTACGGGGCGCCTGCAACTTCAAGGTTTGCGTTACAATTAACAATAGCAAGAAAATGACGGACTCCTTTTTCGAGTGGGAAGTTCCTCAACGGGACTGCACTCCTTTTCGTCCCCCGACAGAGATGCCACCAGGCCGAGGGTGACTTTTCACTCGAGGCGTAACCACATGCAGGGGGGGTTTGGTAACTCATTCCTTTATATATATATATATATATATATATATATATATATATATATATATATATATATATATATATATATATATATACATATATATCAATCCACTCCAGCAGGTGCTTGTCGTGGCTGGTGTTGAGGTTAAACTCTCACACGCACACACACACACACACACACCAAGAGTCAGTACGGACCCTCCCGGGGTAGGGCCCGCACAAGTTCGAAAATCTGGACGGGGCAGTCGGCCCACACCTTACCCAAATCTTCATCCTCCTATCGGGGCTGGCCGATAAATGGGTACCTGGCTTAAAAGCTGGTGTGTGTGTGTGTGTGTGTGTGTGTGTGTGTGTGAGAGAGAGAGAGAGAGAGAGAGAGAGAGAGAGAGAGAGAGAGAGAGAGAGAGAGAGAGAGAGAGAGAGAGAGAGAGAGTCTACAGAGGCGTAAATACACGGAACATAAATGCTTGCTCAAGGTTGAGACGGGGCGACACGAGCGTAAAATAAACTCTCGCCCCGTAACACACAAATAGTAACAAAACACACACACACACACACACACACACACACACACACACACAGATATGAGTCTTCTTTCTCCCCTTACACTGAAGGCTCCAGTCACATCGAGGGCAGACTTTTTCAGGAAGGGAGAAAAGGAGACGTAAGAATTCAAGCGTTTTTAAGAGAGAGACGAAAAACTTGCTTTTAAAAAAAAAAAAAAAAGGGGGGGGGTCGGGTCGTGGGTGTTATGACAAGTGTGTGAGTGTGTGACAATGAGGAGAAACATGGCATGAAAAACTGTAGTAAAGATGGGGAGCAAAAATAACGAGGTATGAAAGGCATATAGTGCAATACACTTTGGCAAATAAGTTACGCGATTCTTTTCTTTAAATTTACCGAAACGCATTTCTGAAATATCTACTATTACAATCTGACTTTTCAACACAAATTACTTTCAAATATTAGTCAATGAATATTCTAATTAATGAGAATTTCATCACAATACAGACCAGTACAGTGTGTATATACAAACACTAAACGTTTAACTGTATTTTCTCTTACTCTCAAAACCTGAATCGTATGTCCATGTCAATCCATTTTCTACACAGCTTCTTTCCCGCCTTAGCCATTCCATATTCTTACTTGGGCTCTTGAGGTCTTCGGCCGCCAGAGTCATTCGGGACGTCAACTTAATCGACAGTGTTCCTCAGGCGTTCAAGATCATTCTAACTAACACCATACAATCTTTACTGTACGTAAGGGCTCCCTCCTCCTCCCTCTCCACATCCAACACTGAAGGAGTACTTAAGAAAGAAGAAGGAAATGATGATGACTTCTTCGTACTGTTTCTTTCTTACGACTCACTTCCCACCGGAGGAGGAACCGCCGACCTCCCTTTGCCTGGTGTCCAGGTCTTCCCCGAGCCCCTGTGTCGGTCACCATCACGAATGACGGAGTTCACCTCGTGCTGTGGTGGGGGGAGGGGACGCTGCAGGACACCGGGGCAATATTCAGATCCAATAGACTCTCAATCCGCCGCTGAATCGAAAGAGTTAGAAGGTTACAGAACTACGAGTCGCTAGGATGGCTAAGCAAAACCCCAGGGACGTTAAGAAAAAAAAAAAGAATAGTTGGGTCGGGCGGTGGTGGTGGTGATGGTGATGGCCAAAGAAAAACAAATGTGTCATGTGCTTTGAACCTCGCCACTGTAGGAGGCTGGTAGAGCCCACACCCACACGGGAACGAGAGCTGAATATGAACTTTAGAGGCACCTAGGGAAGAACCCTGACTTTATGGCACGTGAGGAAGCAATCTGATTCCTAGGCATATTGACGAACAGGGTGGAACCCCCTCTAGAGTTTTGACTATATTCATGACTTAATACCCGGAGGAGGACGCCAGCTGAGTGGCAGTGCCACGGCCGAGATGGAACACGTCTCTATAACGGAAGGGAAGATATGAAGAATGAATCATAGGGATGAAAAATATATCACAAACTCTGAGTCGTATGATGGAATATGAGATATCAGATTAATGTTAATATATATATATATTATATATATATATATATATATATATATATATATATATATATATATATAAATTCTCTTTTACACATATCTACTGCCAAAAACCACAGGAAATCTAGCACTGGAGAGCTTGTAAGATGTCTGCTCCAGGGCTACTCAAAGGAACAATACTGAGCAAATACTTAGGAAGTTCCCGAGTACCAGACATGCCCTCGAGTGTGTGTGTGTGTGTGTGTGTGTGTGTGTAAGTGTTGCGTAAAGGTAGTGGAGATGTTCCACAAGCGAGACGAGCGGTAACAAGCCACACCAGGCGTGTTGAGGACAGCAAGTCTTGAAAAGATGCTTTGCAACACGCATGGGCTTACATACATACACGAACGTGAGCAAGCACAAAGAAAGACTGGGCAAACACGAATACGTCACTGGGTAGGGGGGTCACAAGTAGAGGCGGAGGGGAGGAGAGGGAGGCTGCTTTATCTCAACATCGTTGAAGGAAAATGAAATACACTATGGGTGAGGACGGGGGGCGGGCGGCGTGACAGCCCGTGACGGAGCCCGTGGGAAAACGGTGTCGTTACCGTGTGCCATACATCAGAGCGGGCAGACCCCCGTATCTCCAGCTATCGACAGCCCACCGCCATGAAAAAGAAATAAATGCTGATGGGCGTAACGAGGAATACCAGATAAAGTTATAGCCTCCGCGAGCGCTGTCCGTCCAAGGCGTACGTACGTGACGGAGCACTTCTGCTGTATCTTAATAACCATCTGCAGTACGCAAGACACACTGAGCTGTATTTATACAGACACCTTCGTAACGGACCTGGGAACACTGTGTGTGTGTGTGTGTGTGTGTGTGTATTTCAAGAAATCGGAGCGAAGAGGAGGAGTCTTCGGATCTCTCTCTCTCTCTCTCTCTCTCTCTCTCTCTCTCTCTCTCTCTCTCTCTAGCCAGGCGGTAGGACCGAGGTCAAACGCGCCCCTCATGATCAGACCTATCCTGTCCAGAGCCACCCACAACCTGCTGGGGTGGGGGGAGAGATCTTTGACGGATGGGTGTGGATCACCACCCGAGAGGACCGAGGATCATCAGGGAGAGAGGCCCGTGACTGGTGCCAGTTGCAGTGGTTCGGTTGGTCAGAAAGCAGAGGCCCTGATGGTCTGCAACAAGGTTATCTAGTGACCACAGTACCTGGGAAGGCCAGACAACAGAAGACCTGATGGTTTACAAAAAGGTTATCTACTGGAGGACAGTAAAGGCCAGACAACAGAAGACCTCAGGGTCTACAATAAGGTCAGTATCTGCTGGAGGACAGTACCTGGGCCGGTCAGACAACAGAAGACCTCAGGGTCTACAATAAGGTCAGTATCTGCTGGAGGACAGAACCTGGACGAGACAACAGAAGACCTGATAGTATCTATGACGAGGTTATCTGCTGGAGGAGAGTAATCAGTGTTACGTCTTTACTCTCTTTTTTTGGAACTGGAGCGGCAGATAATATGAGTAGGTAAACTGACGGTTTTCTATCAAAACTGAGAAACTTAAAAGTCTTGATGAAATCCGGGGGTTCAAGTTACACCATCACCGGCACTGTTTGCCTGCAAGGTGAGCTTCATTCATGTAAGTAAAGACTATATTTTTTCTTTTTTCGATTCACTACTGCTAAAGAACAAACCTCTTAGCTTTAAGACGTCCACAATAATCACGGTAACTGGCTTCAATTCTCTCGTATCACATCACATTACGAGTTTTGGACCTTGAGGTTGGGTGTGAAAGACCTGTTCTGCACTGGGAACTGGACCAAGTTTCAGCCTCAGAACTTGATGATAGAGAACACTGGTAAGAATCAAGTTAAAAGATTTACACAAATGTTACTATGACCAGAGGAACACTTGGGGGATGGGATCAAAGGACGATTGGTGACCCTATCTTGGGTAAACGTAATGCCGAACATGACGGATAAAATAAAAATGCAGTTAGAGTGAAATGATAAAAGATTATTACACAAGTTTAAACGAGATGATGGTAAATAATGAGAGATGAGGAGGAAAGTGATGGGAGACGTGATATGTACAGACGATAGTGATGAAGGTAATGGCGGTAGTCGAAGGTGAGGGGAGGTAGGTGGTGGAATACAGCCTCGCTCCCGTAGTGCTGGGGAGAATAGAGAACAGGGAAGAGTAATCCTGTTAGCTGGTTGTGCCTCAGGCTACCGCTTGGGCCAATCAACTCATGGCTGCTTGGGGCCGCGCACGTGATTGCTCAAATTACTGCGCAGGCGCACACACACACACACACACACACACACTACCTAAAACCAGAAATGAAACGGCTCGACCCCTGACTCCAAGTGGAACCAGCAGTAACAACCAGTAACTAAAAGAGTTGCCGACTGACTTCTTCATACCTATATGTCACCTTCGACGAGAGAGAGGTAAGAGGGGACACGGCCTAAGTGGTCTAGGAAAGGGTTGTGGGTGGGGCTTCCGCCTTCTTGTTGTGGTGGTGGTGGCGGTGGTGGTGGTGGGTGGGAGGGGAGAAGGCGGAGGAGGGAAAAAGTTCCCACACTTCCCCCCGACGAACTCCTTCTGTTCGGCTGAGACCGACTTTCCAGCGGTATCTTGCCCGGAAATGAGCTTTCTCCTCCACACTATTGCCAGAAGTGAGGATTTGACTCACTCGACGATGTCGAAAGCCCTGGTAGACATGGGTGGTATTTCCTGCCCTCTGACCTCAACATTACCAATTCTAACCATGACCCCAACTGCCCCTACCTCCTACTCATTCCGCTGGTAGTTGCTTCGTGTTGCCTGTGTTCTTGGTTTCTAGTGTCCCATGTTACGGGTCCTTCTTGTTACTGTAGTTCCTGTGTCCTACTGTTCCTTGTTATGGTTGCTTCTTGTTACTAAAGCTCCTGGTAGCTCATACTTGCATGTACTCATTACCTGCTGGTGATTCTACCTGCCACTGCTACTACTAGCTGGTGATCGTATTGCTAGTAGTTGTAACGAGTTGATGTTTGAAATTGTTTGTCTGCACTTCAGTTACCAGAGGCGGTCGTACCAACAGCCTATACCGCTTGCAACTGCTCATTGTATCCACCGACCTCTCTCAGAGCAATCACACTGTGAACTCGCCTAAAGGCTTGGAATACTCCTCAACTATAATTAGCACCTAACTCCAAGTTCTTGTTTCCAAGGTCACGTCGCAGCCAGGCCTGTGAACTCTTGACCCCTTGAGGACAAGGGGTTAACACTTGACACTTCGCTACGATCAATTAAAGTCGTGCCTAAGGGTTAAGTCATCGTACTCGAGCCGTTGAATTATCGCACTGAAGGGGTTAAGCTGTCGCAATCTAAGAGTTAATATTCCTCTCCACGGTCATCCAGTTGCCATGAGATCCTGTGATGGAACGGAAAATACACTGATCCAGTACCATCATAGCAAGGATGGCAGGCATCTGTGACATGTGAGGGCTACTTAGCCTTACAATATAGTATAGCATTCACGGGCCGCTTGAGGTCAAACGCACAGGTTCGAATCCTGGTTGAGGCAGTCGGTTCACAGTCAACCTAGCTGAAGGAATCGCAGATGGACAGACGAGACAGTATTCTTTCTACCCTCAGTAATTTCCCCACAGGATTCAGGCCACAATCTTCTAACCTGGCACAAAGTGTTTCACGTCTACACGAACAAAGACACTGCAATCACCCATCCCATCTTCCGGCCACAGAAGTGTCAACGCACGGTACTTGTTGAACGCGATTATACAGGGTGCGCCAAAAGTCACTGTGCACCTATACTACTCACGAGAAAAGCACCTCATTCTTGTTCCAACAAATGGCCAACGTAACTCCTGACATGTACTGTGACCGACCTCCCCCTTCCTCTCTCTCCCTCCTTCCCTTGTATCACCTTCCTTCCTCACAAAATCTCTTCAGAGTTTCTTTGAACGCTAGCGTGTCCGGGTGCTAACAGGTCTTAATGTGATAATGGTTTTGTCGCTTGAGGCTCGAGAGCTTCTGTCGGAACAGGTGTTGAGTAGTGCAGACCAATACACAGCCGAAGTGCGGCAGAGGTTTGCTGTGAAGTACGCCATCAGTGCTGCACCACAACGCGATGCGGTGCCTGTGGTTACTGCCAAGTTTTGTGAAACTGGACCAGGTGCGGACGCGCCGAGATCCGCCAGACTAGCAGTGGTAACAGAGGAAGGGACGTGATGGATACTTCTGGTCGCATGTTGCAAAGCCAGAAAAACAGAAGTCCGTTCGTAAATTGGCACGCGGCAGACGGGGGCGTCTCGCGTAGCTGCAGCGGCAAACGCAGCGTGCTGAAGGAGCCGATGCACCCGCATCCCTGGAAGACAAGATCAGTGCGTGAACTGGAGGGAAAGGGACGACGTCAAGTGCGATGTATATTGCCGACGGTTTTGAGACTTTGATTACTGCCGATGGAGGGAGGACATTTCGGACGTCACATTCTTCACCGATGAGGCGTCCGTCGTTTCGTTGAACCCGTTACGTCAACAGGCAAAACAGCCGCGTCTGGTCAGCGACTACCAATGCGCAGGAAATCACAAGAGCCACCACCACCACCCACAACATGATCGGAAGGCTGGTGTGTGGTGTGCGCGCGGCTTATCACGAAATCGGTAGATAATCGGTCGGCCCCCATACTCGTCAGTGGCGTAACCAACTCGGAACGTTAGTGTGAACTAATTCTTAACCCTTTTCATTGGACACTTAGAAAGAGGACGAAACTGCCAGCGACTACATCGGACATGATGCTACCGCACACACCGCTCGTGTCTTCACGAAGCCACTGCGCCTGATCTTACAACCCCCTGATAATCATCATCTCTGGGGAGCAAATAAAAGGTACAGTTTTTTAGAAAGACAGTCCAAGCACTCTCCTTGAACTGAAGGAGGAAGCCATCGCAAATTTCATCGGGAACCAACATCTGTCCCATTTGATTTGTCGCGTGTGTTTGCAAACAAAATATGACGTGGCTGCCATCTCCGACATTTGTTGTAACTTACGCAATTCTGGGAAAGGTATTTGTATTGACACACAGAAACTCACTGAATATAACCATTGTCGACGGGAGGTCGTTACGTCGTGTTCAAGGATGGCACCGTCGTGTTCAAGGGTCGCACAGTCGTGTTCAAGGGTCACACCGTCGTGTTCAAGGATCGTCACGTCGTGCTCAAGGGTCACACCGTCGTGTTCAAGGGTCATCACGTCGTGCTCATGGGTCACACCGTCGTGTTCAAGGGTCGTCACGTCGTGCTCATGGGTCACACCGTCGTGTTCAAGGGTCGTCAAGTCGTGTTCAAGGGTCACATCGTCGTGTTCAAGGGTCGTCACGTCGTGCTCATGGGTCACACCGTCGTGTTCAAGGGGTAAGGCGGACGATTCCCTACCCGGCCGTTATGCACTCGCTGGTCCGGATAACTCGGGTTCATCAGGGCGTGTGATCCCTTCATAAAAGAACAGGTTTTTAAAGTTAGCTGATCCTTCAGATACTGAAACGTCCTGAAAATACATTAATGTCAGAGATGTTTGTTATAAATTAGTCGAACAATATCTTAATATCATCCCTCGTCTCCTTCATAAATATATATAATATATATATATATATATATATATATATATATATATATATATATATATATATATATATATATATATATATATATCATATACATAAACGAGCCCCAGCCCAGAGGGACGAGACGCACAGGGTGCATCTCACTGTACACCAGCTAAATATAACAAATTCCTCCCTAGTTCCTGTTCTGACTCGAGGGGCGTGCGTGAAACGGGGCGCAGTTCATAACAAAAGCTAAAGGAAAAGCTACGTTTTACCAGCAGTGGCTAGTGATCAACCCGGGGCAGAGTCTTTTATCCCAGTGGCGAACTACATCTGTGGGGACTTGCCTGCCACCTGGAAGGTTTCTTAAAACCTTTTCAGCACGAGGGTTCAACTCTCGAGCACTGTGAGTCGGTTCTTGGGTAGGATGGTTCGACTCTCGAGCAATGTGAGTCGGTTCTTGGGTAGGATGGTTCGACTCTCGAGCAATGTGAGTCGGTTCTTGGGTAGGATGGTTCGACTCTCGAGCAATGTGAGTCGGTTCTTGGGTAGGATGGTTCGACTCTCGAGCACTGTGAGTAGGTTCTTGGGTAGGATGGTTCGACTCTAGAGCACGACTGCTCGACCCTGCAGCTCGACGGTTCGATTCCGGAGCGCGACAGGGCGACCCTTGGGCACGACGGTACAATCCTTGAGCTCGACATTACAAACTTTAAAAAGGACAGTATGGTCTTTGAGTAGGAATACCGCACGGCCCTGAGCACTAAGGTACGACCCTTGAGCACGACGGTATGACCCTTGGGTACGAGGATGTGACCTTTACAGGTCATGTAATGTTACCCAAGGGTAGTACTGTGGTATGGAAGAGGTTGATTTACTCGTAATGTCACTGTTTAAATGGTAACAATAGAGTATAAGTTATATGTCCTGTTGATGTAGTTTTAATGATGGCCATCAGACGTAACCTCAGCAAAGTCTGGACCCGTGGCACGCGCAGGGTGCTGCTTCCCCACAGCTTTTGTGTTGAAGACCGGCCACTCGAGGATTGGCCGTTGTAATGCCTCCGTCTTCCCTCGAACAGCTAAGCTGTGGAATTCTCTTCCTTCTTCTGCCTTTCCCTCTTCATATAACCTTTCCTCCTTTAAGAGGCAAGTCTACAAACACTTGCGGAACCTTCATTAATTTCCACTTTCTTTCTATGTAACTCTTTCTCTTTAACCCTGCCATGTCGGTCAATATATATAAATAAATAAATAAATAAACAAATATATATATATATATATAAATATATATATATATATATATATATATATATATATATATATATATATATATATATATATATATATATTCCTATGAGTCCACGGGGAAATGAAACACGATAAGTTCCCATGTGTACTTTCGTGTAATGATCACATCATCAGGGGAGACACAGGAAAGAAATATAAGTCAGTTGATATACCAGAGACCAGGACGGGTGAGTAGTTCAGAACACTAGTACAAGTGACTGCTCCTGATATGTACATCTTAAGCAAGAGATCTGTCGTGATGAGCCCAGGTAATCAATACTAGTGACCCTGGTGAGAAGACTTGCTGAAAGTGCTGTAGGAAAATGGTACTGGTAACTAAAGCAAAAAACTAGTAATAGTGATTGGTACACAGAAGACGTGAAAGGGAAAACGTGGAAAGGTGGCAGTGGTTCCAGATACAAGTGACTAGTACTGACTCTTGATACAAGGAACTAGCTCTAGACCAGGAGACGAGTACTTGTACCTACCATAAGGTAAGGTACCTCTAACTAGCAAAGTTAGTCCTGCAGGACTGGTACACGAAACAAGTGACGACTGGTAACTAGTGTTGGAAGTTAGTAATGGAGAATAATACGTGACTAGTACTAACGACCAGTACAGGTGACAAGTACTGGTAACTAACGCAGGAAGCTAGTAACGGTGACTAGTACCAGACTAGTGACTAGTGCAGCAGCAGACATGGACAGGAAGCAAGTCATGTTGATCAGTACAAGGTGGTAGCGGTGATGGCTAGTGCAGGAAGGAGGGAGGGAGAGAGGGAGCGTTGGCGATGGCGATGTTGGTGGTGGTGGTGCGGCGGGAAGAGCCTCGGGCAGCGGAAGGCTTGCGGTCTGCGTCGGGCACTCAACCCAGCGCCACAGTCCAATTGCCACTACACCAGGCTAGCCCCTCTCCCTCCCTCCAGCCCTGCCAGCTTTCCAGTGTAACAGCCGCCCAGCCTCCAAGCAGTCAGGCAGCGGGCCAAACACACGGCCACGACACACGCACAACTTGACATACGACTAGTTCGTTGGGTGACACGTACAGCCAGCCACACACTCTGTCAGCCAGGGACATAACCGGCATGTCGCTAGTGGTTAGACACGTCAAAGACAACCATGCACATAGCCAGCCAGGCATATATATATATATATATATATATATATATATATATATATATATATATATATATATATATATATATATATATATATATATATATTAGCCATCCAGAAGCACTGCTAGATTGAAGTACCGCAAGGCAGAAGCATAGCCAGGAAGGGATATAGCCAGCCAGACACACAACAAGCCAAAAAATATAGCCGAACAGATACATACCCATCCAGGAACGGAGCCATCCAGACACACACATTAAACACACACACAATCAACCATAAACGAAACAGAGCTCACACAATGGACGGAAACAATGCCAGCTCAACACAGTCTGAAAGAATTACAAACACCTCAACACAGAACAAGTTGTATAAGCACTATCAAACGGACACACTACCAAACACACACACACACAAAAAGGAAAAAGAGTCAGCCAGACATAGAGAAACATGGAGTCCAACATATGTCCAGTTAAACACACACACACACACACACACACACACACACACACACACGGAAGCGCAACACATAGCTAGCCAGACCCATAACCAAATACACACAGGGTCAGACATACACGGCCAGACACACACACCCACACAGACACTTAACCACAGGGGTCCAGGTATAAGCTTTAAGAAGAGACAGGATTAAGGACGTGGCTTCTTAACACATTACGTAACATATTCCAAACGTCAGAGGATTGGGGAGGCGTTTGGTCTTCCGGGGTCTCCCTGGACACACAGATTAGAGACAGGAGACATGCACTCAGTCTTATACTGGGCATCGCTCGTGCTCCAGTGGTCGCGAATCCTAAACTGGTA
Organism: Panulirus ornatus; assembly: GCF_036320965.1. Classification (NCBI taxonomy): domain Eukaryota; kingdom Metazoa; phylum Arthropoda; class Malacostraca; order Decapoda; family Palinuridae; genus Panulirus; species Panulirus ornatus. The sequence goes on along the minus strand of NC_092266.1, from coordinate 20,389,321 downwards.
CTCGGTTGAGTGAGTATGGGAGAGTGTGAGGAAGGAGGAAGTTGAGGGTAAATGTGAATAAAAACATGACTAATAGGTATAGCAGGACAGATAGACAGACTGACTGACTGGAGGGTGAGTTTGAATTGGGGAAAATTCTGAAGAAGAAAAGTGTTTTAGATACCTACAAATGGACACGGCTGCGAATGGAATCATGGGAGCGGAAGAGAGTCATAGAGGGTGGGTGAGGGAGCGAAGAGTCTAGAAGCAACGAGGAATGTGCAGAAAGAGAGATCGTTATCCGGGAGGGCGAAAATGAGTATGTTTGAAGGCATAGTAGTCCCAACGTTGTTGTTTAGATGCGAGGCATGAGCTCTAGATGCGTGGAGGAGGGTGGCTATTTTGGAAATGAAATGTCTGAGGTCCATAAGTGGCGTGAAGTGATTTGATCGAATAATAAATGGGTATGGGAGAGGTGTGGCAATGAGAAGAGTGCAGCGGAAAGAGCTGGAAAGAGAAAGCTGAAATGGTTTGGACATATGGAGAGAATGAGTGAGGAGAGGTAGACAAAGAGCATATATGTGTCAGAAGTGGAGGGAACAAAGAAAAGGGGGGAGACCAAACTGGAGATGGAAGGATGGAGCGAAAAAGATTTTGAGTGACCGGGGCTTGAACATGCAGAAGGATGAAAGGAATACACGGGATAGACTGAACTGGAACTATGTGGAATACAGGGGACGACGTGCTGTCAAGGGACTGAACTGGAACTATATGGAATACAGGGGACGACGTGCTGTCAAGGGACTGAACTAGGGAATGTACAGCGGCCAGGAGAAACCATGGAAAGGTCTGGTTGTGGATAGAGGGATGTGGTTGCAGTGCATTACACAAGACAGCTAGAGAAAGGATGTGAGCGAATGCAGCTAGTCTTCGTCTGCTCCAGCACTATCTCGTCAACGCGGGAGACGGAGGGCAAGTGGGAAAGAAAAGACAGTTTTGTAACTCTCATCGTCTCTTTCACAGCTGAGGTTAGATCAGTGTTCAACACAGTAAGACTGGCGACTCGTAAAACCCGCCTCAGTGCTATTTTGCAGCACGAATATCCACGACAGCACGACCCCTCGGTATGACAGCCTGGACTCTTACCCAACCCTTAAGGGTCAGGTCAAACCCCAGACCACCATAGCCTAGGGTTTTCTCGTCGTGAGTAAGGGTATAAGAATGTACCAAACTCTCGACATGACAGAGGCAAGAATCTGATGCTGAAATCAGAGCCATGTCGGTTGGCAGGAGGGAACAGAAAGCATGAGGAAAAAGGACGTAAAAAGAAATCGATTTTAGCTCGTCAGGTGTTTGCAGTCCCGTCTCTTAAAGGTGGGAAGGTCTGGGTGAGAGAGGAAGGAGAGAGAGACGAGGGAAGGATGGTGTGTACGAGCACCTCGCAGCTTCGCTGTACGATGAGAAGAGGTATCGTCATGACGGCCAGGTCTTCGTGGCACACTGCATACCGTCGCAATCTCCCGACCCTATTTGAACACGGAGCGTAAGTCGCACTTAACGCACTGCCGCGCGTAATACGCTCTGTCACTTCCTCTACAATCCACCACCCCACTCTCCTCCTGCTCCCCCACACCTCCACTGGTGGCCTTCGTGCAAGCCAGTTAACGAGCATGGCCAACACAACGAGGGGAAAGTCGTGAGATTAAGTAAACCCGTAAACACCAGACCTTGGCTGGCTAGGTCCCAGTTCCCATGTACCACCTTGCAGCAACCCGCAGCCTTAACCCCACCATGGTAACTCCTTTCTTACGGTGGCCTCTGTTGGAAGAACGCCATGGTTAATGATGGTAATGAGGAGAGAAAAAAAATAATCAACTGTGATTTACATGCTTATTCTGTCCCAACAGAGCGTAACTATCTCCACTCCTTAGATCTAATAAAAGGAAGTCGCACAATGCCGTAATTTTGTCTACAGTAATTCAGCAATAATACATGCATTCTCGACAAACAACTTCAAGACTTTCTGGTAGTTGACGAGAGCAAATGGCTTACCTCTCTCTCAGAAAAGAGACTGGGACTGATGGACTGAATTCACAGGTCTGTACAGTACTGGGAGGGACGAACTTGCTAAGGAGAGAGACTACCTGGGACAACATGGATTCAAGGAACAGAGATCCTGCGCAACGAACTTCTTAAATCTCTGCAAGAGTGTGAGCTTCGTGTTGGACAGAAGTCTGGGTGGAGTGCTTGTATCTTGACTGCCAGAAAGCCTTTGATGTTATCCCATAAGGAAGGCTGGCGAAAGAAGTTGGATCTTCAGGTGGGGATAAAGGAGACACTAATTTCAGGGATAGAAAAAAAAAAAAAATCATCTTAATGGAGGGGAACAAAGTATGCATATCGTGGGAGCATTCTCGAAATGGGTTGAAGTCCCCAGTGGCGTGTAGCAGGGTCTTTTCCGAGACCGCTGCTCTTCTTCAAACCAAACATGTTTGCGGATGATGCCGAAGTCATGAGGGAGGCAAAAAAAAAAAAAAAAAAAGCGAGAAGACTGCATCAGTCTCCAAGAAGACATAGATAAGCTCCGAAGCTGGTCTGAAGCATGTGTTGATGAAATTCAACACGAGTAAATGTAAAGTAATGAGTCATGAGGATGGGACTTCAATATGAATATTATCCAGAACAAGACAAGCTGCAAAAGTCTCTTTGTGAGAGGGAATTTGGAGCAGACACAGTCTCTAACCTGTCGCCTGAGTTCCACCTTAGGAGAATAGTATAGGAGACACCCTGCGTCTGAAAAATATAAGAACAACATTCAAGGACGTGGATAAGGAAATACTCAGCAAGCTCCTTACATCATACATGAGGGCAAGACTTGAAAGTTCGCTCAACGAACTTTAAGAAGAACGAAGAACTACACATAGGTTCCAGAGGAGAGCAACAAGGATGGCTGGCACAAGGATTGAGAAAGCTGGGTCAAGGGAAAGGTGTGAAGCCTTAAATCTATCCAACATGGAAGAGGGAAAAGCAAAAGGTTTTTATACCAGTTCGAGTATAGCAACAGAAAAAGCTTCTTCGAAAGTAGCAAGGACAGAGCAACTAAAGGCCATACCACGAAATCAGTCATGAAACTTAGAGACATAAAGTACTTTTTTTCAGTATCAAAGGATTAGATGAATGGATGATAATGAAGACAGTGTGAATTTGGAAAGATACGTACGTTTGAAAGAGACACAGGTGACACAAGAGTCAAGCTTCTTTTTGAAAGACTTTAGAGGGCCAGGATCGACCGCATCAGGACAAGGGACGAGCAAAGTGAGCTATACAAGACACATAATTAAGTCAGAAGAACACGCAAAAACCACTTCACCGTTTCACAAAATCATAGACGAAAACTTTGTTCCATAAAATCATAAACGGAAGACTCAGTTTCATACAAAAGTATAAAGGGGAATAAAGGACCCAAATGGCAGAACAAAGAAGTTTTTACAGGGAACCAAAATGTCGTATACCGATCAGCCAGCCAGGTCGTCAGGTCTGTACCTTTAGATCGTATCGCATCAGGAATGACACCAAAGCATTACTG
>NC_092266.1:20370756-20380756 GCF_036320965.1 Panulirus ornatus | reverse complement strand
CCCCATTGTGCCAAGACACAAGGGTCGCAGGAGGAAAGGAGCATTTCCAACATACCTTTAGTTTCGACACTTGTGAAGGAAAGGTCTGAGCTCTTGATCCACGTGGCAGTGGCGGCATGACCAAAAAACACACTGTCACTCAATCAGCAGATTGAGTAAGAGCAGAGGTGACTAACCGTAAAGAAGTACAATTCAGAGGATTAGGATAACGTAGGTGTGATCGGAATGTGTATCTTGCTGTGTGGGAATGCGCTTCTCTCGCTTCTGTTTCTCTAAATGCCTGAACATTTGTGTGTATATATCCGACGACATCCCACTGTATAGAGCAATACGAAGACATGCAAACAGCGGCAGGCCGCTGAGTCAAGTGTGATTATGTGTGACTCATTCCCCTCTTCCTACACGCTCGGAATTGTTTAATTCCTTCCACCTTCATGCTATGTGTCCTTCCCTCCTCCTTCATGCTGGGGAATCATTCAGATACCCTCCTTCTTCACGCTAGGAGTTATTCAATTCTCTCCACCTTCATGTTATGTGTCCTTCCCTCCTCATTCATGCTGGGGAGTCACTCAGATACCCTCCTTCGTGCTGAGGTTACTTCTCTCTTCCTCCCTCACTAAGAGGTGTGGACTACCTTCCTCTTTAACGTATTCCCTCTACTTCTAGGCCTTCGTCCTTCCCTCTTCCACCGTTCTTAGTCATTCCATTGCTTCTTAACCATAACCCTCCTGTTCCCCGATCCCTGATGTCTCTTTAAAATCTCTTCTCTTCCATTTCTGCCTATTCCAGTCTTCCTATCCCTCCTCTCTTCCATCCCTTCTTCATACGATTCCCCTCTCTCCTGTCCTTGCCCCTTCTAGCCCTCCATCTATCTCTCCCTCTCCTAACCCTTTTTCCTTCCATCCTTGTCCCCTTGCAGCCCTCCTCCTCCTTCAAGTCCCCACTCCACTCCACCATCTCCTCCTTTCCGACCATTTATTCCATTCACTTGCCTTGCACCCCAGCCCAACTCTCCCTCCCTCCCACCCTACCTTTCCTCCATCTCCATCATCCTCCCTTCTCCCCTCCCCCCCATACGTCTCCTTCCCACCTCCAACCACTCCATCAATAATATTTACTCGACCCTCAAAACACCATTGATTAACTTGAGGCAAAGAAAGCGTACCCGACTTCCTTATCAACAAAAATCATCCCAGCCAATCTCGGCCCCCGGTACAAAATTGTGCAGAATCAATTTGCATAGAAATTACCACCAGGTCACGCAAGATTGTACATTTTAAATACATTTCTTTTTTCCTTTTTTTTTTTCTTTCTTCTCCTTAGAGCTTAACCTCGTTTTTATCTCTTCGGGAATTCATTGGTTTCATAATAAACGTCAGGAGAGCGGTTTGTGCTACTAGAAAAAAAGAAAAAATCTGGTGTTTACATTTACACTGCAGATGGCGCGCCTCTGTGAAATGAGCCGAAGGACGAAGAGGGGAGAGAGAGAGAGAGAGAGAGAGAGAGAGAGAGAGAGAGAGAGAGAGAGAGAGAGAGAGAGAGAGAGAGAGAGAGGTGAAAGGAAAAAGAACACATAAGAAGAGGGAGGCAAGAATAACAACAACCTCGGCATGGGAAGCGAAACACACACACCCCCTAAACTACAACACCCCCCCCCCACCCCCTCCCGTCCCTTCCCCCCCACACCCACCAACCCCCCACAGCAAGATAACATCACCCTTGCCTTCCTGCACACATGATAATACTCCCCCGAGCCATTTACATATGAGAGGACCTGCCCAACAGCAACGCATAAGCGGCGGCCGTGTTCAGACCAGACACATCAACACCCTCCCCCACCAAGCCCACCTCACCCACCTCCACCACGCCTCCCAACACGCAATGCCCCTCCTCCTCCTCCTCCTCTCCTTCGGAGCCGATGACCATCTACTCGCCGACGGCCAGTGGACGCTAAGGAGGGTGATAGGTGGGGGCGTCTCGGCCCTTTAACTTGAATTTACGTCACCCTCCTCACGTCAGCATGGTGGTGGTGGTGGTCAGGGCTCCCCCGCCATTCACGAGTGATGGAAGACTAAGGGAGGGAGGAAAAGGAACCTATGCGATCTTCCAGGACCTTCTGTAGTGCCATCGAAGCATTCAAGGTGTCGGTCGGTCTTCTGTTACAAACGCGGCTTCGCAATTCCAGCGTACTGAAGTTGGGGTGTTTCGCCACAGCGTCATTAACGGACTGGCCGCCGTTACACCATGTATACAACGGTGACCCAGGGGGCGTATGATGAAGCGTCTCAATATACACACGCGACGGTAACCTTGAGGTATGATGAAGGTATAATAGCCCATTGTTCTGCACTTCGTTCAGTAAGACAGGAGTCTCGTGGAAGCAGGAGGGTCAGCTAAGTGGAGGAGGCGGTGCCGCCCCTGGCCGACAAATCCACACGGTGTAGTTGCCCCAGGTCCTCAACCACTGCACCAGCAGAAGCAGCAGCAGCCCCGGATCACATAAAAGCTTCGGCAAAGAATCACATTATTGATCTTCCTGCGTAACTATATCGTGCATCTATAGAATACTTCAGCCAAAACAACATTATGGAACGATTACTTCATCAAGACAGCTGATGTCTTTATAAACCTACACTTACCCGTGATCAGGGACGTGCAGTCTTTCTATACCACAATCACGGGACGTAACTTTACCCAATTACAGACCAAAGGCATCTATCTATCCTCCTCCAGCGACGTGAGGAGCGGCAGTGGTGGGGTCTCTCTCGGCCAAGAGAGAGAGAGAGAGAGTGAGAAAGGACCTCGGCTTTCGCCAGGTCTCGTTTGCTCGTCAGAAATCTGTAATCTATCATCCAATCAACAGACAAAATTGCCCAAGACTGACATCAACACCTTCATTATCAAAACCGTTGTATAATTTGGTCTAATCTTGAGAAGGATCCAATCATGTCTTAAAGGCATTGAGAGGCTGGATTCTCTTTCTCAACAGCCAGGCAGAACGGGTTCACGCACAGATGATAAGTTCCTGCAAATTACAGGTTTGAAAAAAATAGAAACGATGATGCGGACAGGCAAATTTAGAGTAAATCGTTAGGATCTCTTCAGAGACACGGGATTCAATGAAGTAATTACACAGATGGTTAAACAACAGAGCAGAGGGTGCAAACACAATATCAACCCTCAGAAACTCGGGACAATGGACGTACCACAACTGTTACTTGATACGACAGCAACCTGTTCCATTCCTCACCCAACGTCTATGCCCTTACCAATGGCCGGCCGTCTTTCTCCAAGCAGTCCTCAACCTGAGTGAAACCATCTGCTTACAGGTCTACCTTTTACCTCCACGTGGCGAAAAGAACATGCACGTGACGTGGGGGCGGGTTGTGGAGCCCGGAGTACCACAGACCACCGCCACAACACCCACGCCAGTCCACCCACCCCTCCACTTCCCCTTCATCGTGATGTCCCTCCTCCACACTGGTGCCACCTGGCACAACGCAGTGGAGCAGGGGGACGGGGGGGAAGCAGCGAAGGGAAGGAGGGCTTTAATCTGTCCAGTACGACGGACTGACCTTTGAACACGAGGGGGTTACGACCCTTGACCACCACACTACGATCCTTGAGCATGATGGTCCGGCCTTTGACCTAACCCTCAAGGGCCGTATCGTTAGCACTCAAGGCTTACAGTCAGTAGCGATAAGGGAGGATGATGCGATCCACTCAAACAGTGCGTTTGAAGTATTCTGGAACCCCTCTCTACCATGGTCATCACTCAGCTTTACTTAAAAACACTGGCGTCTGTCCGCAAGCGTACCTGAAGAACCCCCTCTGGCGCTTCGCCAACACCAGCGGGTGTCACCGATCTCACCCGCAGCGACCCTATGTCACAGCGGTGTTGCGGAGGGAGAGATCCTGGAGGGGATATCTCCCTCCCCGGCCATCGACCAGCCCACCGCCAGGAGTGTGGAGGTCCGGACCGGCTACCACCCGGGAGGCGCATTTCTTAAGGCGTCGTCAGACTTACGGAGGATAAGCCCGGAGGATAGCGGAGGCGAATGTGCTGAATATTAACCATCGTAAATCACTAAACGATAACTTAACGAGCCACGTCTACACCTTAACCTGACGCAAGATACGAGACTCGGACAATAAAATACCACGTTTAATTCTCGTCTCGTAAATATGCACGAAGAAAATTTCTATTCGGCGACTAAAAAAATATAACATGATAAATATGGGAGAGTCAACTGGACACTTAATAGCATGATTGTCTACGACTAAAGAGAGAGATTGGCTGACTTTAACGTTGATTAAATACCTTGAGCTTAACGAATACTAACGAAAGAGGGACACATGATAATAAATTACATATATATATATATATATATATATATATATATATATATATGCGTGTGCGTGTGTGTGTGTGTGTGTATAAATTCATGCATATTTAACAAAATACAAAAAAATATAGCATCAGTCGCCATTAATGTTTCAATACGGCGTGAATCTCCAATAACTCTCACTTATCCCACTTAGGAAGGCATGAAATATATAATAGGTTCGATCCCCCATCACCTACAGTGAACAGGCGCCTTTGTCACTGACCAGGTACATTCGACCACCACCACGAACCCTTCCTCCATCGACACCCATGCCAGCGTAAGTCTCGTAAACATCTGAACCGTGTGAACGAAGCTTCTCCACTTGGAAATGACACACAAAAGCAAAGCATGTAACAAGTGGGGGGGTTACCACAACCAACGTTCCGATGCGCTTCAAACTTTTGAACATTATATTCGACGAAGCGTCTGACACACTTACGCACGAGATTCGTTATCTCTGTCAAATGGATTAATTTGATCATATATATATATATATATATATATATATATATATATATATATATATATATATATATATATATATATATATAAGATTTCTAGTTAACACGACCCAAGACATTTGGGCGAATAAAGAAGTAACCTTACTATACAGCTCACGCTGCGTGGTACAGCTTATAAAATACTTGTGGATCGTAAAATCGGGGAGCAAGGCGGTATAGTTACAAGCACCTGACATAATTAACGAACGACCATTAATAGCGCGTCGCTGGGAACAATGGAGAAGCTCGGGAACTACAAATTAACACGTAAGATTTATATTCTGCCGTCTGCGATGGTACTTGGAATGCGTTCAATGCTTTACATTTTCGCCTCTTATTGCAATGGTTCTCGAGACGGATCCAAGACTTTTTGAATACCTTATATAACCTCCTTTTGGCCATGGTTCTTGAAAAAAAAGGGGGGGGTTTCAAAGCTCTGAATCATCTGATATTCTGTTCCAATCACTCTTGAGATGGGTTCAGGACTGTAAACAATGTTATGTTCTCCTCCTGAAGGGACTAATGAGTTCAAGGCTCCAAATGACTGTATGAAGCTCCAATACTCTTAGTCTTACAACATACACAGCCCATCCTGAGCCGCCTACGCATCTCAGTTAAAATGCAGTGCAATATATCAGTCCACAGCCAACAGTTAAGAGATAATAAAATCACATTACTGATATATCCAGCCTCAACGATCAGCGAAGATGTAAATACAAGAACTTAAAACAAGAAAAAAAATATAACCAAATCATTAGATATGAATTATATCAACACAAACATAACTCGTTCACACAGGGTGTTCACCCTTACATCTCTTACGCCACTACTGAGAACATCATTATATTCTTTTTTTTTTTACCATCATCTACACTCCAAGCTGGCTGGATAATCATCAGACCTTAATCACAGTGAATATATTCAATGCGGCCACTTACCTTTGAGAGGCTCTGCTTCGGCCGCTGATGTGGTTTCTTCTCCCTAACACACACTCTGGACTCTGTGGGGGGAGAGAGAGATGCGCGAGTCAGTCGAGACTGGAGGAGTGGGTGGATGTCTAGGTCCATCGCTACACAGAGACTGACGTGATGGTGTTGCGTTTGACGGTCAGGACACACACACGATTCCTCTTCTGAGTGTGTGTGTGTGCCATTCCTTCCCCTGTACCTCCGGTAGTAATTTCCCTCCCTTCTACTGGTGTGTAATGGTCTATCCTTTCCCCTCGCACCCACTGCAGTGATTCCACTGTTCCCCTCCCCATCGCAAAAATAAAGTAAAGCCACCTTCCTCAACACAAGTAACAACTTCCCTCTTCAGCAACACATCAGCACAGCGCCCCAGCCACCTCTAGCAACACACACAACACCTTCCTCCTCTCTCATCGAGTATACCAACTCTATACCGCGACAGGACAACCTCCTGGTACGTCTGGCTTACGGTCAGCTAAACTCGCACCTGACCTCAGGCAACATTCACTGTGTGGAGGAGCGGCAGCAGGTGGATGACTTCATCTTGGGAGACAAACCTCGACTCTCAACGGCCCCGCCTTCCTGTAGCACGCATTCAAGCAAACGACAGTTGGGGGGTTGAGTCAGAGGGCCAAAATGAAAGAGGTAAGGCCAGATCACCTTTAAAAACCAACGTAAAAACATCCTTAATAATACTCATTCTTGCTTAGGGAACTAGAGCTCACGGGAAGGTCTCGAACTGGCGTCCCTCAATAAAAGGAGCATCACAGGCGAGTGACAGAGAACCGTCATGCCAGTAATGGCCTTACTAACCTCTCACGAAGTGGCGGGTACAGAAGGCGTGCGTCCCGGCCGCGTTAACCAACACGCCCCATGTGTGATCCCCGACGCGAGTACACCCGGCGTGCATGATAACCGCATCATTAACCGGCGCATGGCCAATCTCAGGGGGGCTATGAAGAGGGGCATTCATATCGGTCACGTCATTAACGATGGCCAGGTGTTGACCGCTCACCAGGTACTGCCGCGCGACAGCCGTGCTGGCCCTCTGAAATGACGGGACCTGTGACGTGCGATCGCTGGGTAAACGTAAACAAACCCTCGGGCGACGTCGGCTCTCGAATTGAGGAAACTTGACAACGAACCCCCAGGCTGCCAACACATCACACAGTCATTCACCACAACTTACACATCAATCTGGGGCATCAGCTTACTTTTATAAGTAGCGTAAATAAACTAAAACACCAAATAAATCGAAGAATGAAGGTGTTGGAAGGAACATCAGTGTTGGCAACCTAATGTTGGCCACTAAGAAGAGTGCGCCAAGCGCGAAGACTCACATTAGCATAACGTCTTAACGACACACATTTCAACACCACTTGACTTGAAAATAATCCTTTCCCTTCAAGGAGGGTCCCCAAGTCTAGAAGTGACACGAAATCTTACATACGGTGATGGAACCAGGGCCAGCGAATGGTTTAACTGTAGCGTGTGAATGAACTCTCCCACATTATGAGAAATGCCGATAACCAATATTGGCTTCCAAAATCCTGGCCCTCCAGCTGATCCAAAGTTGAAAAGGCCAGAGCAATCAAAGGCGTCTGACCTAATCCATCATGATGGCTTTGACCTGCGACAAACTGTCACGTTACCGGTAATTACCGAGTAAGCAACGATCGTTAGCGTGACGTGTGCTCCCCAAAACTACCGTGACAGATCAGTCACGGTAGTTCCAAGATTGATCTTCAACAGCCGCTGTTGTTTACGCCTAGCCTTACACCACCTAGGCGTATTCAACTGTTCATGCGTAATGTAACGCAGAAACAGGTACGATGTCCGTGCATGATTTAAATCCAACCTCGCAGCGCAATTTGTGATTTTTTTTGTCAAACTTGTAAAAGTACATCAGACCAAAGTGAGGGTACAGATCTAGGTGTGACATAGATGACTTCAAACAGAATCGTGGACGAGTGGAACAAGTGGCCAAATCATCTTAACACCGCAGAAGCTCCACCAGTGGATCGGATATTGTATCTGAGTCACACTAGTCGAGTGTAAATTGGGACGTGCTATGAATGGGCCAAAAGGCCTTAGTGCAGCTTCCTCTCATTCTCGAAGTGTTATGATACCCGACGCCTGTTGCCACTGAATACTGAATGGTTTATTCTGGTGGTTGGACATGCCCACTGGCTGCTGCTGTCACACTCGGCCACACAAAATACCTTGTTGCATATGAATGCTCCCCTGCTGCTGGCACCTGCACCTGGGAAGGCTTACCGAGCCGGTCGTCGGGCCGGCTTCGTCTAAAATAACGTGCTAATAGACCGGACTTGTTACCGCGTACGCTTGTTACTGGAGCGAGGCCAGAATACACGGGGAGGGGTAAACCACTGCGGCCGCTATGGTAAAACTCAAAAGACTCGTAGTGACACTTTAAGTCTCTAAATGGCAGAAAATTACGTCGTTTTAAGAGAGCGTTGTACCTCTTAATACCGGTCATGATGAGCGAGTTGCAGACTATATAAACTGCAGGCGTGTGCTCAACACACGGTGACAAATACTTTGTATTTACATTTCTTTTGTCGTTGTTCCTGTCGTTGCTCAGGTTAGCAGATCTCATAAACAAGATCAGACGGCAGGATAACCAAAAGATATCGGTGGCAGAAAGAAATAAAACCAGCCATGAGATAGTTTACTAACTGTCCACAGACTATCCTGGTGCACTTTCGTGGGAAGTCTTTGGGTTCGCCAGACGACTCCGAGCCCAGGATAATGGAAGACACTAGATGATATCGAGTTTACCATGCGATTACCTATCCCATAAACTACAGCTATGTGACCCATAAACTAAAGCTATGTGACCCGTAAACTACAGCTATGTGATCCGTAAAGTACAGCTATGTGACCCGTAAACTACAAGCTATGTGACCCGTAAACTACAGCTATGTGGCCCGTAAACTACAGCTAAGTGACCCGTAAACTACAGCTATGTGACCCGTAAACTACAAGCTATGTGACATAGGATCACACACAAAATCCCCGAGTATCACACTTCTTGAGGTGGGTCGCTGGAGTGATCGCTGATAACCACGCTCGACATCGCCTGCAGACGACAGTCTCGAGGCTCACACACACAAAATAGCGCGGGCAAATCACTCCACAGCTCCCCTTGTTCTCCAGCGACGTAAAACGCCCTCAAAAAGCACACGCGCTCTCAAGACATCAATGTCGTCTTACGCGGTGGAGTTCAACACTCGTCGCGAAACTCCCTTTTGAGATCAGTGACGGGCCACACTTCCTTATTTGCATCGCTGAATTCCGCAGCTAAGAACCTGACATTCAGGCATCATCAATAATGTTTCTGGTCGTGATATGATCGCCAAGACCTGTCTTGAGGCACCAAACTCTCGTGTCATCTGACTCATGTCATCCTTTCCATTACAGGCAAAATGTTACAATGCCAGACACTGAAAGTTTACTGTATATACATATACATGTTTTTCATGCACACACACACACACACACACACACACACACATATATATATATATATATATATATATATATATATATATATATATATATATACCATACCAGGTGTCATAAATGACACAGGATATTCACTCTCTTCGCCACAAATATCAACACAAAGGCTATAAGCAAACTAAACACCCTCAGAACAATCAAAACACCAGCTCTGGACAGGGCAACAGCAAAAATACAAATGCCTTACTCCTCTCCAAAAATTAGCTCATTCGCTCCACCCTCAACGATCGCCCAAAAGCAGGTTGTATCAAACAGCACACTTAACAAAACAGAAAACTCAATAACAATTGCATGATGCCTAACAACCACAAACATTCAAAACAAGACAATGATAAAAAAAAGACAATAATATATCCAGGGCAATCTCACCTCAATATGCTCGACACTCAAGTTCTATGCAACTGCAAGCCGCTCGAAAACCAGCAACCAACTCCATGTAGCTATGCAGCTCAGCAGCCTATACTGACACAGCCCGCTCTTCCAACCCAACTCCCCACAAAAAAGCATACAAACACGCCATTGACAAAACATATTCACCCTGCAATGACTCGATCAGCTCACTAAACAACCGCCCTCCCAACCCAGTCTTAAATTCCAC